>NC_042959.1:12307024-12334524 GCF_901001165.1 Salmo trutta | reverse complement strand
CACACAGTCCCACAGTCCCACAGTCCCACAGGCGCACAGTCACACAGTCACACAGGCACACAGTCACACAGTCACACAGTCACACAGTCACACAGGCACACAGTCGCACAGTCACACAGTCACACAGTCACACAGTCACACAGTCACACAGGCACACAGGCACACATGCACACAGTCACACAGTCCCACAGTCGCACAGTCGCACAGGCGCACAGTCGCACAGTCACACAGTCGCACAGTCCCACAGTCGCACAGTCCCACAGTCGCACAGGCGCACAGGCGCACAGTCGCACAGTCACACAGTCACACAGGCACACAGTCACACAGTCACACAGTCGCACCGTCACACAGTCCCACAGTCGCACAGTCGCACAGTCACACAGTCGCAGTCACACAGGCACACAGGCACACAGTCACACAGTCGCACAGTCGCACCGTCACACAGTCACACAGTCGCACAGTCGCACAGTCACACAGTCGCAGTCACACAGTCGCACAGTCGCACAGTCGCACAGGCACACAGTCACACAGTCGCACAGTCGCACCGTCGCACAGTCACACAGTCACACAGTCGCAGTCACACAGGCACACAGTCACACAGTTGCACAGGCACACAGGCACACAGGCACACAGTCACACAGTCGCACAGTCACACAGGCACACAGGCACACAGTCACACAGTCGCACAGGCACAAATAGAAAGAGAAGGTGGTAAAGGACAACAACCTCTAATCCCTCCAAACAAAGCCTTTCATGTCTCACCCATCCCTCCCTCTCACTCCTTTAATCATCTCATCTGTCCTTAATCCTCCATCTCCTTCTTCCTCCCCAGTGTGAACGGAGAACCATGAGGAGTGTGTGTGTGTGTGTGTGTGTGTGTCTGTGTGTGCCTGCATGCCTATCTGTCTGTGTGTGTGTGTGTGTGTCTGTGTTTCTGTGTGTCTGTGTGTCTGTGTGTGTGTCTGTGTGTCTGTGTGTCTGTGTGTGTGTATCTGTTTATCTGTGTGTGTGTGTGTGTGTGTGTGTGTGTGTATCTGTGATTGAGTGTGTGTGTGTGTGTGTCTGTGTGTCTGTGTCTGTGTGTGCCTGCATGCCTATCTGTCTGTCTGTGTGTGTGTGTGTGTGTGTGTGTGTGTGTGTGTGTGTGTGTGTGTGTGTCTGTGTGTCCGTGTGTGCCTGCATGCCTATCTGTCTGTCTGTCTGTCTGTGTGTGTGTGTGTGTGTGTGTGTGTGTGTGTGTGTGTGTGTGTGTGTGTGTGTGTGTAGATCTAGTTGGGCGGTGTGTGTCTTGTTTGAGCCTCTCTCTCGCCACCTTACTGTGAGGAGACCACTGCTGCGTTTGTCTCCTGGATTATCTACACACACACACACACACACACACACACACACACACACACACACACACACACACACACACACACACACACACACACACACACACAGGCCATAAAAGCAGTCCCCTCCACTTCATCCTAAATCAATGTCCAGGCTCTTCTCTAGTCTTATCCCTGAGATCAATGCAGTGGGATCTGAGGCAGGAATTTACCAGCTCTCCTATTCTCCTGCCTGTGAATCCACAAGGCCGTTTTACGAGGCTGCGTGTCGCGTGACAGTAAATCTCTTTCCCTACCGGTTCCGCCAAAGGAAAAGAGCCAATTCTGCTTCCTACTTGTTTATTTATTTGTGTTGTGTTGGTTGATCAAACTGGACACACACACACACACACACACACATATACACACACACATACACACACACACACACACACACATACACACATATACACACACACACACATGCACATACACACACACACACACTCATGCACATACACACACCCACACACACACACACATGCACATGCACATACACACACACACACACACATACACACATACACACATGCACACATAACCAAAAGGTTTCAAGATCGAATCCCTGAGCTGACAAGGTAAAAATCATTCTGGTAAAAGTCATTCTGCCCATGAACAAGGCAGTTAACCCACTGTTCCTAGGCTGTCATTGAAAATAAGAATTTGTTCTTAAATGACTTGCCTAGTTAAATTAAAAAAATAACAAAAATACACAAATGCACATACACGCACACAAACACACACATGCAAATACACACATACATACACACACACATATACATACACATACACACATGCACTTACACACACACATGCACACACACATGCACACACGCACATATACACACACATGCACACGTGCACATACAGATCCTCCTCCTTGGGTATTTAAGCAGCTTTGGAGAGCAAACCCCTATTGTTATTCACAATCCTTTTTTCCAGCCGGACAAAAACACTGGCATAATTAGTCCTCCTACCTTCACATCTTCATCAGGACTGTGTGTATGTGTGTGTGTGTGTGTGTGTGTGTGTGTGTGTGTGTGTGTGTGTGTGTGTGTGTGTGTGTGTGTGTGTGTGTGTGTGTGTGTGTGTGTGTGTGTGTGTGCGTATGTGTGAGAGAAAGAGAGTGTGTTTGTGCGTGTGTGTGTGTTTGAGAGAGAGAAAGAGAGAGTGTGTGTTTGTGTGTGTGTGTGTGTGTGTGTGTGGGAGAAAGAGAGTGTATGTGTGTGTGTGTATGTGAGTGTGTATTTGCAAGGAAAGCTTTCCTTACCACACACAATGCCGACGGAATAAAGCAACAGACATTTGAGCACTGTACTGAATGAAGTTGTGAGGTAATGTATAGATGCTTCAAAGCCCATTTAAAGCCCAGCCCAGAGGATGTTGAGTCGGCTTGGCCAGGACAAGTCCAGTTTGATCAACCAACACAACACAAATAAATAAACAAGTAGGAAGCAGAATTGGCTCTTTTCCTTTGGCGGAACCGGTAGGGAAAGAGATTTACTGTCACGCGACACGCAGCCTCGTAAAACGGCCTTGTGGATTCACAGGCAGGAGAATAGGAGAGCTGGTAAATTCCTGCCTCAGATCCCACTGCATTGATCTCAGGGATAAGACTAGAGAAGAGCCTGGACATTGATTTAGGATGAAGTGGAGGGGACTGCTTTTATGGCCTGTGTGTGTGTGTGTGTGTGTGTGTGTGTGTGTGTGTGTGTGTGTGTGTGTGTGTGTGTGTGTGTGTGTGTGTGTGTGTGTGTGTGTCCTGACAAACTGTCAGGCTTCGGGTTCTGTTCATTAAACAACAACGTATCTTAATGAAACCAACAGAATCTAACACAATTGGCTTTGTGTTTGCTAATCAATTCCCCTGTGACACATATACACACAAAACTCACACACTCACTTTCGCGTACCTAAGCTAACTCTTATCTGCATGTATATTTACCTGGATTTAGGGAGGACGCTGTCTTCCTCTTTTTCTCTTTCTCTCTCTCTTTCTCTCTTTCTCTCTTGCCCCCTCTCTCTTTCAATTAAATTCAATTACATTTAAATTTAAGGGCTTTATTGGCATGGGAAACATATGTCAACATTGCCAAAGCAAGTGAGGTAGATAATATACAAAACTGAAATAAACAATCAAATTTACAGAAAACATTACACTCACAGAAGTTCCAAAAGAAAAAAATAAACAATTCAAATGTCATATTATGTGCAAATAGTTAAAATACACAAGAAAAAACATATAAATATAGGTTATATTTGCAGTGGTCTCTCTCTCTCTATCTCTCTCTCTCTACCCATCACTCTCTCTCTCTCTCTCTCCCTCTCTCTCTACCCACCACTCTCTCTCTCTACCACCACTCTCTCTCTCTCTCTCTACCCACCACTCTCTCTCTCTCTCACTCTCTACCCACCACTCTCTCTCTCTCTCTCTCTCTCTCTCTCATCCTCTCTCTCTCTACCCACCACTCTCTCTCTCTCTACCCACCACTCTCTCTCTCTCTCTCTCTCTCTCTCTCTACCCCACCACTCTTTCTCTCTCTCTACCCACCACTCTCTCTCTCTCCCCCCCCTCTCTCTCTCTACCCACCTCTCTCTCTCTCTCTCTACCCACCTCTCTCTCTCTCTCTCTCTCTACCCACCACTCTCTCTCTCTCTCTACCCACCACTCTCTCTCTTTCTCTCTCTCTACCCACCACTCTCTCTCTCGCTCTCTCTCTACACACCTCTCTCGCTCTCTCTCTCTTTCTCTCTACCCACCACTCTCTCTCTCAATTCAATTCAATTCAATTCGCTTTATTGGCATGACGTAACAATATACATATTGCCAAAGCTTATTTTGGATATTTGCAATATAAAAATAAATAAAAATGAGAATCAAAATTGTCAACGGGACAACAGTAACAACAATAACCAAGGGTCAAAATAACCATACATTCAACAATAACAATAAGCATACAGTAGAGGACATGTGCAGGTTTACTGGTCTGTCAGACACTGTCCCTCATCTTATGGCAGGCAGCAATGTAGTGCGCTGCCAACACACAGCTCTCTGCATCCTCCCCCAACAGGATGGGTAGCCTATCCTCATCAGAGAGGTCTTTGAAATCTTGAATAAGGGTTTCAAATTTGGAGAAATGACACTCTCTAATTGTTTTATATTTTTGACATTTTGTCAGGAAATGCAGCTCCGTCTCAGGTTCTGCTGTTGTGCAGTGGTTGTACAGCCTTTCCTCTACAGGGAGCCAGGTTTCCTGTGTCTACCCTTCTCAATGGCAAGGCTGTGCTCACTGAGCCTGTACTTTGTCAAGGTTTTTCTAAGGTTTTGATCAGTAACCATGGTCAAATATTTAGCCATGGTGTACTGTCGATTTAGGGCCAGATAGCACTGCATTTTGCTTTGTGTTTGTGTTTCCCAATAAGCAATGTAGTTTTGTTTTGACTGTGTTGTAATTTGGTTTATTCTGATTGATTGGATGTTCTGGTCCTGAGGCTTCAGTGTGTTAGTAGAACAGGTTTGTGAACTCAGCCCCAGGACCAGCTGGATGAGGGGACTATTTTCTTTGCTCAGCTCTTGGCATTACAGGGCTTGGAAATGATATGAGAGGGGGTCACTGGACACGTAGGAGAATCTTACAGAACTCTGCATGTAGGGTTTCAATGTGGTGTTTGTCCCATTTGATGAAATCTTGTTTTGCAAGTGGGTGAGAAGTGCTATATAGTGTTATAACAGACTGTGATGAAGGCAGGCCAGGGTGAGAAGTGCTATATAGTGTTATAACAGACTGTGATGCAGGCAGGCTGGGTGAGAAGTGCTATATAGTGTTATAACAGACTGTGATGCAGGCAGGCCAGGGTGAGAAGTGCTATATAGCGTTATAACAGACTGTGATGCAGGCAGACCAGGGTGAGAAGTGCTATATAGTGTTATAACAGACTGTGATGAAGGCAGGCTGGGTGAGAAGTGCTATATAGTGTTATAACAGACTGTGATGAAGGCAGGCCAGGGTGAGAAGTGCTATATAGTGTTATAACAGACTGTGATGCAGGCAGGCCAGGGTGAGAAGTTCTATATAGTGTTATAACAGACTGTGATGAAGGCAGGCCAGGGTGAGAAGTGCTATATAGTGTTATAACAGACTGTGATGAAGGCAGGCCAGGGTGAGAAGTGCTATATAGTGTTATAACAGACTGTTATGCAGGCAGACCAGGGTGAGAAGTGCTATATAGTGTTATAACAGACTGATGCAGGCAGGCCAGGGTGAGAAGTGCTATATAGTGTTATAACAGACTGTGATGAAGGCAGGCCAGGGTGAGAAGTGCTATATAGTGTTATAACAGACTGTGATGCAGGCAGACCAGGGTGAGAAGTGCTATATAGTGTTATAACAGACTGTGATGCAGGCAGGCCAGGGTGAGAAGTGCTATATAGTGTTATAACAGACTGTGATGCAGGCAGGCCAGGGTGATAAGTGCTATATAGTGTTATTACAGACTGTGATGCAGGCAGACCAGGGTGAGAAGTGCTATATAGTGTTATAACAGACTGTGATGCAGGCAGACCAGGGTGAGAGGTGCTATATAGTGTTATAACAGACTGTGATGAAGGCAGACCAGGGTGAGAAGTGCTATATAGTGTTATAACAGACTGTGATGCAGGCAGGCCAGGGTGAGAAGTGCTATATAGTGTTATAACAGACTGTGATGAAGGCAGGCCAGGGTGAGAAGTGCTATATAGTGTTATAACAGACTGTGATGCAGGCAGACCAGGGTGAGAAGTGCTATATAGTGTTATAACAGACTGTGATGAAGGCAGACCAGGGTGAGAAGTGCTATATAGTGTTATAACAGACTGTGATGCAGGCAGGCCAGGGTGAGAAGTGCTATATAGTGTTATAACAGACTGTGATGCAGGCAGACCAGGGTGAGAAGTGCTATATAGTGTTATAACAGACTGTGATGCAGGCAGGCCAGGGTGAGAAGTGCTATAAAGTGTTATAACAGACTGTGATGCAGGCAGGCTGGGTGAGAAGTGCTGTATAGTGTTATAACAGACTGTGATGCAGGCAGGCCAGGGTGAGAAGTGCTATATAGCGTTATAACAGACTGTGATGCAGGCAGACCAGGGTGAGAAGTGCTATATAGTGTTATAACAGACTGTGATGAAGGCAGACCAGGGTGAGAAGTGCTATATAGTGTTATAACAGACTGTGATGCAGGCAGGCTGGGTGAGAAGTGCTATATAGTGTTATAACAGACTGTGATGCAGGCAGGCCAGGGTGAGAAGTGCTATATAGCGTTATAACAGACTGTGATGCAGGCAGACCAGGGTGAGAAGTGCTATATAGTGTTATAACAGACTGTGATGAAGGCAGGCTGGGTGAGAAGTGCTATATAGTGTTATAACAGACTGTGATGAAGGCAGGCCAGGGTGAGAAGTGCTATATAGTGTTATAACAGACTGTGATGCAGGCAGGCCAGGGTGAGAAGTGCTATATAGTGTTATAACAGACTGTGATGAAGGCAGGCCAGGGTGAGAAGTGCTATATAGTGTTATAACAGACTGTGATGAAGGCAGGCCAGGGTGAGAAGTGCTATATAGTGTTATAACAGACTGTGATGCAGGCAGGCCAGGGTGAGAAGTGCTATATAGTGTTATAACAGACTGTGATGAAGGCAGACCAGGGTGAGAAGTGCTATATAGTGTTATAACAGACTGTGATGCAGGCAGGCCAGGGTGAGAAGTGCTATATAGTGTTATAACAGACTGTGATGCAGGCAGACCAGGGTGAGAAGTGCTATATAGTGTTATAACAGACTGTGATGCTGGCAGGCCAGGGTGAGAAGTGCTATATAGTGTTATAACAGACTGTGATGAAGGCAGACCAGGGTGAGAAGTGCTATATAGTGTTATAACAGACTGTGATGCAGGCAGAACAGGGTGAGAAGTGCTATATAGTGTTATAACAGACTGTTATGCAGGCAGACCAGGGTGAGAAGTGCTATATAGTGTTATAACAGACTGTGATGCAGGCAGACCAGGGTGAGAAGTGCTATATAGTGTTATAACGGACTGTGATGCAGGCAGGCTGGGTGAGAAGTGCTATATAGTGTTATAACAGACTGTGATGCAGGCAGGCCAGGGTGAGAAGTGCTATATAGCGTTATAACAGACTGTGATGCAGGCAGACCAGGGTGAGAAGTGCTATATAGTGTTATAACAGGTCCTATAGAGTTTTTTTTTTCTTTAGTTGTTTACCTTTCTTTAACTGGGCAAGTAAGTTAAGAACAAATTCTTATTTTTCAATGACGACCTACCACGGCAAAACCCTCCCCTAACCCGGACAACCCTGGGCCAAATGTGCGCCGCCCTATTGTGGACGCCCGATCACGGACGGTTGTGATACAGCCCGGGATCGAACCAAGGTCTGTTGTGACGCCTCTAGCACTGAGATGCAGTGCCTTAGACTTAGACCGCTGCGCCACTCGGGAGCCACAGAAAGTTACTGAGAGGCCTGTAATGACATAGACTTAAATACACACACCTACACACACATACTGAAGCACACACACCACACACACCACACACATCCACTTTATGTATTAAACGACACATCAACAGCAGTTCTCTCTGACTCAGGTCGTTGAGGAATGGAGGGTAGCAGACTATAAACCTCCTTAATAACAGTGTGCTGCTGTACCGCAACGTTTTGATCTGAACAGACAGAAGAGGGAGAGAGAAGGGGGATTTATGTACATGATCAGAACAGACAGAGAAAGAGAGCAGGGGGATTTATGTACATAATCAGAACAGACAGAAAGAGAGAAGGGGGATTTATGTACATGATCAGAACAGACAGAAAGAGAAGGGGATTTATGTACATTATCAGAACAGATAGAGAAAGAGAGAAGGGGGATTTATGTACATGATCAGAACAGACAGAAAGAGAGAAGGGGGATTTATGTACATTATCAGAACAGACAGAGAAAGAGAGAAGGGGGATTTATGTACATGATCAGAACAGACAGAGAAAGAGAGAAGGGGGATTTATGTACATGATCAGAACAGACAGAAAGAGAGAAGGGGATTTATGTACATGATCAGAACAGATAGAGAGAGAAAGAGAGAAGGGGGATTTATGTACATGATCAGAACAGATAGAGAGAGAAAGAGAGAAGGGGGATTTGTGTACGTGATCAGAACAGACAGAGAGAGAGAAAGAGGGGGATTTGTGTACATGATCAGAACAGACAGAGAGAGAAAGAGAGAAGGGGGATTTGTGTACGTGATCAGAACAGACAGAGAGAGAGAAAGAGGGGGATTTGTGTACATGATCAGAACAGTGTGGAGGAGGGCAGTGTTTTTGTGTAGCGTGCATACAAGTGCTGTGTGTGTGGACGTGGGTGTGTGTGATTTAATTTTATTTGTGTGTGGGTGTGTGTGTATGTGGGTGTGTGGGTGTGTGTGTATGTGTGTGTATGTGTGTTTGTGTGCTTGTACAGTTTACATGTGTTTGTCTGTTTCTGTCTTTCTGACTGTCATGTTGCTGCATGCTTATCTTATAGTTTTCCTGTTCTGTCTGTTCTTTCTTTCCTTCGCTCCCCCTCTCCCAGCATACCTGGAGGATGATGAGGATGAAGAGCCATACGGTGACCGTATCATCAGTAAGTCTCACTGTGCGAGCGTGTGTGTCTACAACAGAGTGGTCTTCTCTCTCCATGTGAACGTTTTCCCTCCTTCAGCCAGATAACGTGTTGCAGCTTGTTTGGGGATTGTCCTTCAGTAAAGCGTATTAGTCTGTGAGTGTCTGTGAGTGTGTCTGTGAGTGTGTCTGTGAGTGTGTCTGTGAGTGTGTCTGTGAGTGTCTGTGAGTGTCTGTGTGTGTGTCTGTGAGTGAGTGTGTCTGTGAGTGTCTGTGAGTGTCTGTGAGTGTCTGTGAGTGTGTCTGTGAGTGTCTGTGAGCGTGTCTGTGAGTGTGCCTGTGAGTGTGTCTGTGAGTGTCTGTGAGTGGCTGTGTGTGTGTCTGTGAGTGAGTGTCTGTGAGTGTCTGTGAGTGTCTGTGCGTGTGTGTGTGAGTGTCTGTGAGCGTGCCTGTGAGTGCCTGTGAGTGCCTGTGAGTGTCTGTGAGTGTGTCTGTGAGTCTCTGTGAGCGCGTCTGTGAGTGTCTGTGTCTTTAGGTCTCTTTAACTCTTGTCATTAAGGGAGTGGTGTTGTTTGGTGAAAGTCACTGTTGTGCTGTCCATGAACACTTGATTGTCTATATCGGGGTCCAACTCATTCCATGGAGGGCCTAGTGTCTGCAGATTTCTGGTTTTTCATTTCAATTAAGACTGAGACAACCAGGTGAGGGGAGTTTCTTACTAATTAGTGACCTTAATTAGTGACTGACTGATGTCAGTCTGCAGTGGGAGTAGTCACCAATAGTATCATGTTTTATTGGGAGGCTGTTTTCATGCATGCCTGCATTTGTGAGTACGCTTATAGAGATCGAGAGAGAGAAAGTGAGAAAGTGAGAAAGTGAGAGAGAGAGAGGGAGAGAGATTGAGAAAGAATGAAATAAAGGGGGAGAGAGAGGGGGGGGTAGATAACAGAAATAACTTTCCTTACTATCATCTTCTGAAATATCCTCCAGGAAAAGTGAGGGTGAGCAGGGTCAGAGTAAATGTAGTGTGTTTTCTGACACTATCACTTTACTGAGGTGTGTGTGTGTGTGTGTGTGTGTGTGTGTGTGTGTGTGTGTGTGTGTGTGTGCTGTAGACTGGGGGTGATGGGAGAGGGAACCAGATATTATAGGGGATCCAGATTTAACCCTACAGCAGCTGTAGACTGGGGGTGATGGGAGAGGGAACCAGATATTATAGGGGATCCAGATTTAACCCTACAGCAGCTGTAGACTGGGGGTGATGGGAGAGGGAACCAGATATTATAGGGGGTCCAGATTTAACCCTACAGCAGCTGTAGACTGGGCTAGATTGACATTTTGTGCCAGTGTGTGAGCGTCAGGGATAATCTGTGCCCCCCGCTAGGAACTGTGGGATGCCCACTGCCAGGCCTACCAAGGAGTGTGAGTGTATGTTTGTGAGTGTGTGTGTGTGTGTAATATATAGAATTATATATGACATTTAGCAGACACTTTTATCCAAAGTGACTTACAGTCACACAGTTACATGCATGCATCCATTTTTTGTATGGGTGGCCTCAGCGGGAATCGAACCCACTATCTTGGTGTTGCAAGCGCTATGCTCTACCAAATGAGCCACAGAGTACCTGTGTGTGTGTGTGTGTGTGTGTGTGTGTGTGTGTGCGTGCGTGCGTGGGTGGGTGCGTGTGTGCGCGTGTGCGTGCCAGCCTGGTGTGTGTATGTGCATGTCTGTGTTTGTGTGGCATGCCAGGTGGTATGAGTGGCTGTTGCTGTTCCTGACTCATCCACCTCACGGGGAGACAGGCAAGGAGGAGGACGGCCCATCTAGGGAGTCACACACACACACACCAAAGAGCGTCCTTACATCTTAGCGGCCCGTCCCTGACCAATCTTCAAGCTTCAGCCAATCTTCAGCCAATTTCCCTCACTGACACTGTGTCTGTGAGTGTGTGTGCCAAGGTGGTGTTGGCCCTGGCTGGGCTCTAGTCCAAAGTGATCCATGTGGCATGCTGTCTCATCGATCGGAGCACCGCTTGGTGTGGCACGACTCTGAAAAGGCGGTGAGACAAGGAGAGAGGGGAAAGAGGAGGGAGTGGGGTTGGGTAACAGAGAGAGAGTTTATTTCCCTGTCTACTTGTCAACAATCTGATATTCATTCCCTGTCTACTTGTCAACAATCTGATATTCATTCCCTGTCTACTTGTCAACAATCTGATATTCATTCCCTGTTTACTTGTCAACAATCTGATATTCATTCCCTGTCTACTTGTCAACAATCTGATATTCATTCCCTGTCTACTTGTCAACAATCTGATATTCAGTCCCTGTTTACTTGTCAACAATCTGATATTCATTCCCTGTCTACTTGTCAACAATCTGATATTCATTCCCTGTCTACTTGTCAACAATCTGATATTCATTCCCTGTTTACTTGTCAACAATCTGATATTCATTCCCTGTTTACTTGTCAACAATCTGATATTCATTCCCTGTTTACTTGTCAACAATCTGATATTCATTCCCTGTTTACTTGTCAACAATCTGATATTCATTCCCTGTTTACTTGTCAACAATCTGATATTCATTCCCTGTCTACTTGTCAACAATCTGATATTCATTCCCTGTCTACTTGTCAACAATCTGATATTCATTCCCTGTCTACTTGTCAACAATCTGATATTAATTCCCTGTCTACTTGTCAACAATCTGATATTTATTCCCTGTCTATTTGTCAACAATCTGATATTCATTCCCTGTTTACTTGTCAACAATCTGATATTCATTCCCTGTCTACTTGTCAACAATCTGATATTCATTCCCTGTTTACTTGTCAACAATCTGATATTCATTCCCTCTCCACACATATCTGTGGTATGGTAACCCTAACCCTAACCCTCTCCACACATATCTGTGGTATGGTAACCCTAACCCTAACCCTCTCCACACATATCTATGGTATGGTAACCCTAAACCGAACCCTCTCCACACATAGCTATGGTATGGTAACCCTAACCCTAACCCTCTCCACACATATCTGTGGTATGGTAACCCTAAACCGAACCCTCTCCACACATAGCTATGGTATGGTAACCCTAACCCGAACCCTCTCCACACATATCTGTGGTATGGTAACCCTAAACCGAACCCTCTCCACACATAGCTATGGTATGGTAACCCTAACCCGAACCCTCTCCACACATATCTATGGTATGGTAACCCTAACCCGAACCCTCTCCACACATATCTATGGTATGGTAACCCTAACCCGAACCCTCTCCACACATAGCTATGGTATGGTAACCCTAACCCTAACCCTCTCCACACATATCTATGGTATGGTAACCCTAACCCGAACCCTCTCCACACATATCTATGGTATGGTAACCCTAACCCAAACCCTCTCCACACATAGCTATGGTATGGTAACCCTAACCCTAACCCTCTCCACACATAGCTATGGTATGGTAACCCTAACCCGAACCCTCTCCACACATAGCTATGGTATGGTAACCCTAACCCTAACCCTCTCCACACATATCTATGGTATGGTAACCCTAACCCTAACCCTCTCCACACATATCTATGGTATGGTAACCCTAACCCGAACACTCTCCACACATAGCTATGGTGTGGTAACCCTAACCCTCTCCACTCCTATGGTATGGTAACCCTAACATAACTCTAAACCTTAACCCTAATTCTAACCTTAACCCTAATTGTAAACCTAACACCTAACCTTAAAATAGCCTTTGTCCTCTTGGGGTGTTTTACTATCCTTGTGTGGACTTTTGGGGATTTCAGGTCCCCACGAGGATAGAAGAACAAGACCACACAACCACACAATCCTAAACCACTCTAAAGAGTTCTGACTTTGAAGTCTGATGATAAGGAAATCCCTGTATATGCAGTGATTACAGTAACTCTGTCTGACAGTCTGATGATAAGGAAATCCCTTTATATGCAGTGATTACAGTAACTCTGTCTGACAGTCTGATGATAAGGAAATCCCTGTATATGCAGTGATTACAGTAACTCTGTCTGACAGTCTGATGATAAGGAAATCCCTTTATATGCAGTGATTACAGTAACTCTGTCTGACAGTCTGATGATAAGGAAATCCCTTTATATGCAGTGATTACAGTAACTCTGTCTGACAGTCTGATGATAAGGAAATCCCTGTATATGCAGTGATTACAGTAACTCTGTCTGACAGTCTGATGATAAGGAAATCCCTTTATATGCAGTGATTACAGTAACTCTGTTTGACAGTCTGATGATAAGGAAATCCCTTTATATGCAGTGATTACAGTAACTCTGTCTGACAGTCTGATGATAAGGAAATCCCTTTATATGCAGTGATTACAGTAACTCTGTCTGACAGTCTGATGATAAGGAAATCCCTGTATATGCAGTGATTACAGTAACTCTGTCTGACAGTCTGATGATAAGGAAATCCCTGTATATGCAGTGATTACAGTAACTCTGTCTGACAGTCTGATGATAAGGAAATCCCAGTATATGCAGTGATTACAGTAACTCTGTTTGACAGTAATCCCCATAAATAGCCTAATTAACAGTTTACATTTTTCACCACCAGTTCTGCTGTAAAACATTTAAAACAAATATACTGTATATTGACATTTACAACAAATATACTGTATATTGACATTTACAACAAATATACTGTATATTGACATTTACAACAAATATACTGTATATTGACATTTACAACAAATATACTGTATATTGCCATAGTTTAAATTTTTTTAAATAATATGTAAGGGATATTCTGTGCTGAACCCCCATATTAAACATCAACATTTTTCAATATAGGTTATATTTAGGATACTTTTTACAGCTTTGTGGTTCTATTTGTCATATTAAATCCTCTTCTTTATGTTTACATATGTTGCATGTTATGAAAACTCCCTAATATCCATGAAAGTTTCAAAAAGTTTGGTAGTTTCTAAAGTTACCGGTTACATTCGCTCCCTTTGCTACCCTACTTAGGACCCAGCGTCAGTCAACTCTACCCAGGCCCAGCTCCAGTCAACAATACTCAGGCCCCAGCTCCAGTCAACAATACTCAGGCTCCAGTCAACAATACTCAGACCCAGCTCCAGTTAACCCTACCCAGGCCCAGCTCCAGTCAACAATACTCAGGCCCCAGCTCCAGTTAACAATACTCAGGCCCAGCTCCAGTCAACAATACTCAGGACCCAGCTCCATTCAACCCTACCCAGGCCCAGCTCCAGTCAACCCTACCCAGGCCCTTCTCCAGTCAATCCTACCCAGGCCCAGCTCCAGTCAACAATACTCAGGCCCCAGCTCCAGTCAACAATACTCAGGCCCAGCCCCAGTCAACCCTACCCAGGCCCAGCTCCAGTCAACCCAACCCAATTCCCGGTCAACTCTACCCAGCCCCCACTCCCAGTCAACCCTACCCAGCCCCCACTCCCAGTCAACCCTACCCAGTCCCCAGCCCCAGTCAACCCTACCCAGTCCCTTCTCTCAGTCAACCCTACCCAGTCCCTAGCCCCAGTCAATCCTACCCAGTCCCTTCTCTCAGTCAACCCTTCCCAGTCCCCACTCTCAGTCAACCCTACCCAGCCCCCACTCCCAGTCAACCCTACCCAGTCCCCAGCCCCAGTCAACCCTACCCAGTCCCCAGCCCTAGTCAACCCTACCCAGTCCCCACTCCGTCAACCCTACCCAGTCCCCAGACCCAGTCAACCCTACCCAGTCCCCAGCCCCAGTCAACCCTACCCAGTCCCCACTCCCAGTCAACCCTACCCAGTCCCCACTCCCAGTCAACCCTACCCAGTCCCCACTCCCAGTCAACCCTACCCAGTCCCCAGCCCCAGTCAACCCTACCCAGCCCCCAGTCAACCCTACCCAGTCCCCAGCCCCAGTCAACCCTACCCAGTCCCCAGCCCCAGTCAACCCTACCCAGTCCCCAGCCCCAGTCAACCCTACCCAGTCCCCACTCCCAGTCAACCCTACCCAGTCCCCAGCCCCAGTCAACCCTACCCAGTCCCCAGCCCCAGTCAACCCTACCCAGTCCCCACTCCCAGTCAACCCTACCCAGTCCCCAGCCCCAGTCAACCCTACCCAGTCCCCAGCCCCAGTCAACCCTACCCAGTCCCCACTCCCAGTCAACCCTACCCAGTCCCCAGCCCCAGTCAACCCTACCCAGGCCCAGCTCCAGTCAATGTATGGATATCAAAAGTCTCTCACCACACTATTTAGCAGAAAACCCATCCAGCTAAGATGTCAATATTCCTATTCAGCCCCTCTCTGCCCCACTCAATACTACCACTAATGGACTGGCTTTGTGATCTAGAGAGACTCAAATGGGGTTGAAAACGAACAGATGAACAAATGGAGAGGGAGAAAGAACGGGTGGATAAATCTCGATTAGCGTCTCCAACTCCAACCCCTAGATTCAGCGAGTCCTTTTTATTTTGTCACTTAATAATTGCTAATTTAAAACAGTCTGATCCAGATAGCTGGCTAATCTCCCGATGTGTCTGATGAGATCTCTATTATGTAGCCGCTTTAGCTTTGGTCCCAAATCTCCCCCAAACCCTCTGAGCTGCATAGCTAAATATTGATCAGGTAGCACAGACAGCACAGTAAACAAAAAAACATCTCTCTTTCTCTCGCTCTTTTTCTCTCTCAGTCCGTCTCTTCAACTTGCATATTGACACCGAATTGATTTAGTTTCGCAGCCCAATTGGTGGCCCTCAGTCTTGGCTACAATCCAAAGCCCTTGGAGAGTGAAGGACACTAGCCACTCCAGACCTCTGAGCCTTTGGAGAGAGAAGGACACTAGCCACTCCAGACCTCTGAGCCCTTGGAGAGTGAAGGACACTAGCCACTCCAGACCTCTGAGCCCTTGGAGAGTGAAGGACACTAGCCACTCCAGACCTCTGAGCCCTTGGAGAGAGAAGGACACTAGCCACTCCAGACCTCTGAGCATTTGGAGAGAGAAGGACACTAGCCACTCCAGACCTCTGAGCCCTTGGAGAGAGAGAAGGACACTAGCCACTCCAGACCTCTGAGCCCTTGGAGAGAGAAACCACTAGCCACTCCAGACCTCTGAGCCCTTGGAGAGAGAAGGACACTAGCCACTCCAGACCTCTGAGCCCTTAGAGAGAGAAGGACACTAGCCACTCCAGACCGCTGAGCCCTTGCAGAGAGAAGGACACTAGCCACTCCAGACCTCTGAGCCCTTGGAGAGAGAGAAGGACACTAGCCACTCCAGACCGCTGAGCCCTTGGAGAGAGAAGGACACTAGCCACTCCAGACCTCTGAGCCCTTGGATAGAGAGAAGGACACTAGCCACTCCAGCCCTCTGAGCCCTTGCAGAGAGAAGGACACTAGCCACTCCAGACCTCTGAGCCCTTGGAGAGAGAGAAGGACACTAGCCACTCCAGACCTCTGAGCCCTTGGATAGAGAGAAGGACACTAGCCACTCCAGCCCTCTGAGATCCTGGTGACATAATGTGTGAGTCCAAAATGGCACCTTATTCCATATAAAGTAGTGCACTATGTAGGGGAAAGGGTGTCATTTGGGAGGCAGATATGATGCCGCTGTTACATAATTCAATGAGCCACTAGGCAGCAGAGCCACTAGGCAGCAGACCCCCCACCCCCCTCCCCTGCAACTGGAGACACTATTGAATCTAGACAACTCCATCCCCCTCCTCTACCAAATCAATAGTATAATCCACTCACCCCTATAACTAATACATGGGTCAGTCCAGCCAACTCGCTCCTGTGCCCCAACATCCTAAGTCACCCTAAACCTCACTGTATCAATGAGTCAGTCCACTATAGGCTGTGTCCTGAATGCCCGTGTCCCCGGTCCCCTGTCCCCACCTGGGTAATGCACCCTGTTCCCTGGCCCCATGTGATCCAGCCACCCTATCCCTGATCAGTCCTCTGAACTCATTAAAAATGAATCGGCCAATCAGAGGTCATCCTGTCTTGAGCTCTGACCCCTGTAGATAAGTTTCGCCTCCTCATAGATTGTACTACAGTAACCTTGCAGAGAATGCACTTAGACACAGCAGAATATATCAGAAAACGTTTAGATTCCCTGTGTGGCAAAGACACTAGCCTTGTTTATTTCAGCATGTCACCATTATTTCTGTATGTCCAGATCTCTTCCCTTCTCTGTTCCTCTCACTTTTCTGTCAGTTGTCAGATAGAGACACGTCCCTTTTCCCCTTCACTCACCTCAGAACCAGAGACATACTGTAGGAGAGACATCACACAGCCTTCACTCACCTCAGAACCAGAGACATACTGTAGGAGAGACATCACACAGCCTTCACTCACCTCAGAACCAGAGACATACTGTAGGAGAGACATCACACAGCCTTCACTCACCTCAGAACCAGAGACATACTGTAGGAGAGACATCACACAGCCTTCACTCACCTCAGAACCAGAGACATACAGTAGGAGAGACATCACACAGCCTTCACTCACCTCAGAACCAGAGACATACTGTAGGAGAGACATCACACAGCCTTCACTCACCTCAGAACCAGAGACATACTGTAGGAGAGACATCACACAGCCTTCACTCACCTCAGAACCAGAGACATACTGTAGGAGAGACATCACACAGCCTTCACTCACCTCAGAACCAGAGACATACTGTAGGAGAGACATCACACAGCCTTCACTCACCTCAGAACCAGAGACATACTGTAGGAGAGACATCACACAGCCTTCACTCACCTCAGAACCAGAGACATACTGTAGGAGAGACATCACACAGCCTTCTGAAACCAAATAAAGAAAGAAAATCTTCTTTCATTCCTCTTGTCAGGGAAGCTTTGAAAGAAAGGGTGTGATTTTCAGTCATTGTTATACTTCAGACTACAGTTAGGACTTTAGCAGTGCACCACACACAAACGCACACACACACACACACACACACACACACACAGACACACAGACACACACACACACAGCACGCACAGGCACAGGCACAGGCACAGGCATGCACACACATTCACACACACATACACTCACTGTGGGTTAGGTAATTACTCCTGAGTGTACTTGACTCTGAACGTTAAGGACCCATTGAGAGATTGGTGGTGTGGGATGAGGTGTGTGTGTGGAGGGGAGTGATAGCAGTATAAGAGCTGAGAGCTTACTGACCCAGTCTAACTCTCCTTCACAGTTATATATATAAGAGCTGAGAACTTACTGACCCAGTCTAACTCTCCTTCACAGTTATATATATATAAGAGCTGAGAGCTTACTGACCCAGTCTAACTCTCCTTCACAGTTATATATATAAGAGCTGAGAACTTACTGACCCAGTCTAACTCTCCTTCACAGTTATATATATAAGAGCTGAGAACTTACTGACCCAGTCTAACTCTCCTTCACAGTTACATATATAAGAGTTGAGAGCTTACTGACCCAGTCTAACTCTCCTTCACAGTTATATATATATAAGAGCTGAGAGCTTACTGACCCAGTCTAACTCTCCTTCACAGTTATATATATAAGAGCTGAGAACCTACTGACCCAGTCTAACTCTCCTTCACAGTTATATATATATAAGAGCTGAGAACTTACTGACCCAGTCTAACTCTCCTTCACAGTTATATATATAAGAGTTGAGAGCTTACTGACCCAGTCTAACTCTCCTTCACAGTTATATATATATAAGAGCTGAGAACTTACTGACCCAGTCTAACTCTCCTTCACAGTTATATATATAAGAGCTGAGAACTTACTGACCCAGTCTAACTCTCCTTCACAGTTATATATATAAGAACTGAGAGCTTACTGACCCAGTCTAACTCTCCTTCACAGTTATATATATAAGAGCTGAGAGCTTACTGACTCAGTCTAACACTCCTTCACAGTTACATATATAAGAGCTGAGAACTTACTGACCCAGTCTAACTCTCCTTCACAGTTACATATATAAGAGCTGAGAGCTTACTGACCCAGTCGAACACTCATTCACAGTTACATATGCAGGGTAATAGCCAGAGAAGAATACCTGTACTCAGACACACACACAGTGTGCGGGCCGGGCCATGTGTTGGGCTGGTGATAGAGAGTTTGGCAGTCTGTCAGCAGACGTTGTTCTTCTACATCAAACGTCTCAGAGTCTCCCTTTCATCCAGATACACACCACACTCACTCTGATCTGCCTGCCAAAACAACAGCACTCGCAGAGACTTATGCTCCTACATACACTTAGACACTGAAATACACACACACACACACACACACACACACACACACACACACACACACACACACACACACACACACACACACACACACACACACACACACACACACACACATTCACATTCACATTCACACACATTCACAAACACACAGTGAGGATAAAAGTGTGTGTGTGTGTGTGTGTGTGTGTGTGTGTGTGCGCTTTAGAGATGAAAGGGACATGCTGCACCAACACAACACACACACATTAATAACAAAGGATATGTTACACAACTTTAATCCACTTGTTACAGCCATGCTAGTGTGACAGACTTGTTCTCAAACACACACACACACACTCACACACACACTCACACACACATGCACAAACACACACACACCAAACACTGTTAGTCTCGTATGCCTCTCACATACATTAAGGAAATGAAAGTGATGAGTTGTAATATGAGTGTGGCTGTCTGTTGAATAATGTATACTGCAGATGTCTACGTCCTGATTGATTCAAGATTCAGAGAAATCATACAGCCTGGACTCAGACATCAGATGAGGTGGAGAGATATGCCTGAATATGATAGATAGTTCATGAATATGATTCATGGGCTCCACAGGACACTTTTGAATTCCACAGGGGATGAGGGTTGAATATTGAGTGGTCCAGAGGGATTTTATCCATTGTTATGAAAGTAGTGAATTTGTTATGAGGAATCGAGAATATGAAGAATAGGTTGTTCTAGAGATTACAATGAAATAATTGAGGTATTATAGAGATTTGAATAAATACACACACACACACACACACACACACACACACACACACACACACACACACACACACACACACACACATCAGCCAGGCCACCCGTGATACAAGTCAGTATTTGACGTCCATCCATGTCTGAGGACGTTGGGAGATGACATAGAAACTGGCCACTAGGGGCAACAGTGAGCTCTGTTACCTTCAAGTAAGTTTCAGCTTTGCTATGGTGTTGTGGATGGGGATGGTGGATGGGCCTAAGACCTTGATTCCAAAGGTTGCAAGTTTAAATCCAGTGGTAGAGAGTTGTTTTTGAGATTTTTTGTTTTGAGCCTATCCCAAACGTTAACCCTGCCTAACCTTAATATTTCAGAGTTAATGCCTAAACTTAAACGTTTGCTACAACTTCGAAATGTGACGTTTGGATGAACGTCTAATTCTGAAGTGAGAATGTGAGAGCTATTAGCACACACACACACGCACACACACACACACATACACACACACACAAACACTCATACACACACACACAAACGCACACACACAAACACTCACACTCACACTCACACACACACACAAACACTCACACACACAAACACTCACACACACACACACAAACATTCACACACACAAACACTCACACACACACACACACGCAGACACTCACACACACACGCAGACACTCACACACACACACACACACACACACACACGCAGACACTCACGCACACAAACACTCACCCACACACAGGTCAGTTTGCCCTCACCTTGACAGAGAGGTGGAAGGAGAGGAGAGGAGATGAGATTCAGTATTGATTCGGCAGACTGTCCTGTTAAGGTTTTGTGTGTGTGTAGCCTGTGTGTGTGTGTGTGTGTGTATATGTGTGTGTGTGTGTTTCACGTGTGTGTGTGGTGTGTGTGTGTGCGTGTGTGTGCGTACGTGCGCGTAGCCTTGTGAGCATCCATGTGTGTGTGTGTGCGTGTGCGCGTGTGTGTGTGTGTGTGTGCGTGTGTCATTTGTAAAAGTTCTTCTCTCCCTCTGTCTTTCAGTGTCATTTAGAGTCTGAACTTGTCCTCTCTGTTCTTCTACCCAGAGAGAGAGAGGTAGTTCCTCACCTACCAAAAAAAGAAGAGAGGAGTAGAGGTATTTTGAGTTTTCTTCGTAAAAACATTCTAGGGTGTTTTCTTAATATGGATACTACCTCCGAGCACGCAAATTGGAGCACGCATCAGTCGGCGTATGAGTCCAAATCAGAGTATGCGCAGCGGATGCATACTCCGCTTGTCCACATTTAGAATTATGCATTGATGCAAGCTTCAATGAAAAGTATGCACAGAAATATGACGCAACCACGTACATTTTTTATTTTTTTAAAACATCCAAGGCGGCCATTATTTGGGCTGAAGCGTCTAGCTGCCCTCCTCAGATGGATATCCTCCTAGCCATCTAGCTGCCCTCCTCAGATGGATATCCTTCTAGCCATCTAGCTGCTCTCCTCTGGATGGATATCCTCCTAGCCATCTAGCTGCTCTCCTCAGATGGATATCCTTCTAGCCATCTAGCTGCCCTCCTACGGATGGATATCCTCCTAGCCATCTAGCTGCCCTCCTCGGATGGATATCCTCCTAGCCATCTAGCTGCCCTCCTCTGGATGGATATCCTTCTAGCCATCTAGCTGCCCTCCTCGGATGGATATCCTCCTAGCCATCTAGCTGCCCTCCTCGGATGGATATCCTCCTAGCCATCTAGCTGCCCTCCTCTGGATGGATATCCTCCTAGCCATCTAGCTGCCCTCCTCCGGATGGATATCCTCCTAGCCATCTAGCTGCCCTCCTCTGGATGGATATCCTCCTAGCCATCTAGCTGCCCTCCTCTGGATGGATATCCTCCTAGCCATCTAGCTGCCTTCCTACGGATGGATATCCTTCTAGCCATCTAGCTGCCCTCCTCGGATGGATATCCTCCTATCCGTCTAGCTGCCCTACTCAGATGGATATCCTCCTAGCCATCTAGCTGCCCTCCTCGGATGGATATCCTCCTAGCCGTCTAGCTGCCTTCCTACGGATGGATATCCTCCTAGCCATCTAGCTGCCCTCCTACGGATGGATATCCTTCTAGCCATCTAGCTGCCCTCCTCGGATGGATATCCTCCTAGCCATCTAGCTGCCCTCCTCGGATGGATATCCTCCTAGCCATCTAGCTGCCCTCCTACGGATGGATATCCTCCTAGCCGTCTAGCTGCCCTCCTCGGATGGATATCCTTCTAGCCATCTGGCTGCCCTCCTACGGATGGATATCCTCCTAGCCGTCTAGCTGCCCTCCTCGGATGGATATCCTCCTAGCCGTCTAGCTGCCCTCCTCGGATGGATATCCTTCTAGCCATCTAGCTGCTCTCCTCGGATGGATATCCTCCTAGCCGTCTAGCTGCCCTCCTCTGGATGGATATCCTCCTAGCCATCTAGCTGCCCTCCTACGGATGGATATCCTTCTAGCCATCTAGCTGCTCTCCTCGGATGGATATCCTCCTAGCCGTCTAGCTGCCCTCCTCTGGATGGATATCCTCCTAGCTGTCTAGCTGCTCTCCTCGGATGACAGATGCAGGCTGTGTAGTAGCCCAGATAACCTTTGATCATGATGATTGATAGCTTAGCTAGCCAGCTAACTTGGGTAGCTTGCTAAATAATAGTGCAGAGCAATTAACCAAAATTGTTGTTATTTTTAGGTTTTTAAACAACTAATTGATCGACATCGGTTCAATTATTTGAATTCAATTTAGTTTTTATTTCTGTTAGCTCAATGCGTACATCGCACAATTTCCGTAAAGATAAATCAGATCCAGCCTGATCTGTGCGATGTAGTAGGGAGTTGTAGTTTCCAACTGTCCAATATTCTACATAGTTTAGCGCATAAAGTGTGGTAATAACCTACAATTACCATAATGTGAATAAATTATTAGCTGTAGTGGGCAGTCACTACTATCATGGGACTTTTATTAATTGGAGGGATGGAGCAGGGGAGGAAGGGAGGGAGTGGGGGAGGATGTGAGGGAGGGAAGGGGGAGGATAGGAGGGAGCGAGGGAGTATGGGAGAGAGAGGAGGAGGATGGGAGGGAGGGAGGGGGCAAGGGAGGATGCGAGGGAGAGAGGAAGGATGGGAGGTAGTGGGGGAGGAAGGGATGGAGAGAGGGAGGGTGGGAGGGAGTTGGGGAGGGAGTTGGGGAGGATGGGAAGGAGAGAGGGAGTGGGGGAGGAAGGGAGGGAGAGAGGGAGGATGGGAGGGAGGAGTGTAGGGAGCAAGGGAGGATGGGAGGGAGAGAGAGGGAAGATGTGAGGGAGGGGGGAGGGAGGGAGGAGAGTGATATTAACAGATGGCTACCACTGAACAATGTTGAGAAGTATGGAATATAGGAGGTTAAGGAGAGAGAGGAAAGAGAAAGAGAGAGATGGCATACGGAAGGGGGGGTTAGGATTAGATGAATGGAGGAGAAAGAGCAGAGTGTAGAGTTCTCAGAGGAAAGGTGGTTTTCTATTTTTAAATATATTCTTCTGGGAGTCCTTATATTCTGTTCATCCGTCCTTCATTGTGACATATACCCCCTATTCACAGAGAGAGAGAGAGAGAGAGAGAGAGAGAGAGAGAGAGAGAGAGAGAGAGAGAGAGAGAGAGAGAGAAAGAGAAGAGAGAGGGAGAGAGAGAGAGAGAAAGAGAAGAGAGAGAGAGAGAGAGAGAGAGAGAGAGAGAAAGAGAAGAGAGAGAGAGAGAGAGAGAGAGAGAGAGAGAGAGAGAGAGAGAGAGAGAGAGAGAGAGAGAGAGAGAGAGAGAGAGAGAGGAGTAGTTGGTCTCAGGGTGTGTGTGCTTGCGCATGTCCCTTCTCTTCTCCTCACTCACCATATCCCTGTACTCTCTCTCTCTCTTCTCTTTCTCTCTCTCTTTTCTCTTTCTCTCTCTCTTCTCTCTCTCTTTCTCTTTCTCTTTCTCTGCCTGTATGGCCTCACACACAGTCAAGGCCATAGGACATGAATGCACTGTGAAAGATTCTGTTGTACTTAACAACACGCACCCACACACACCCACCCACCCGTCTTTTTCAGCCCAACACAAAGGAGCTTTGTGGTCCTAACATCTCTTGTCACAAACAATGAATTTGTCCACTGGTTATGTAGTATTGATCTGAATGAGATAAGCAGTGTAATCTATTCCGTTATGTAGTATTGATCTGAATGAGATAAGCAGTGTAATCTATTCAGTTATGTAGTATTGATCTGAATGAGATAAGCAGTGTAATCTATTCAGTTATGTAGTATTGATCTGAATGAGATAAGCAGTGTAATCTATTCCGTTATGTAGTATTGATCTGAATGAGATAAGCAGTGTAATCTATTCAGTTATGTAGTATTGATCTGAATGAGATAAGCAGTGTAATCTATTCAGTTATGTAGTATTGATCTGAATGAGATAAGCAGTGTAATCTATTCAGTTATGTAGTATTGATCTGAATGAGATAAGCAGTGTAATCTATTCAGTTATGTAGTATTGATCTGAATGAGATAAGCAGTGTAATCTATTCAGTTATGTAGTATTGATCTGAATGAGATAAGCAGTGTAATCTATTCAGTTATGTAGTATTGATCTGAATGAGATAAGCAGTGTAATCTATTCAGTTATGTAGTATTGATCTGAATGAGATAAGCAGTGTAATCTATTCAGTTATGTAGTATTGATCTGAATGAGATAAGCAGTGTAATCTATTCAGTTATGTAGTATTGATCTGAATGAGATATTTATTTTGCCTTTTGTACTTTAACTATTTGCACATCATTACACTGTATATAGCCATAATGACATTTAAAATGTCTCTATTCTTTTGGAACTTTTATGAGTGTTATGTTTACTGTTAATACAATTTTTTTCACTTTTGTGTATTATCTATTTCACTTACTTTGGCAATGTAAACATATAAAGCCCTTTGACTTTGAATTGAATTAGAGAGAGAGAGAGAGAGACAGAGAGAGAGACAGAGAGAGAGACAGAGAGAGAGACAGAGAGAGACAGAGAGAGACAGCATGTGTGTGTGTGTATTTGAGACATATTCAGGCCTGGTGTAAATCGATAGAGAGAGAGAGAGAGAGAGAGAGAGAGACAGCATGTGTGTGTGTGTATTTGAGACATATTCAGGCCTGCTGTAAATCGATAGATAGAGAGAGAGAGAGAGAGAGACAGCATGTGTGCGTGTGTATTTGAGACATATTCAGGACTGCTGTAAATCAATACCATGTTAATGTGATGGCTACTTCCAGGAAAAAGGCAGTGGGTATGATGTGTGCTTGTTTTGTGTGGGTGTGTGCATGTGTGTGCGTGTCTGTGTACGTGCATGTGTGTGTGTGTGTGTGTCTGATTGAATTCCCGAGAGATTAATTTATCATCTTTAGGGGACAGAACAGAGAAAAGTACAACCCTATCAATCCTGGTGTTTCTTTTAACTCTTCCTGTACTCTGTCTGTCTGTCTGTCTGTCTGTCTGTCTGTCTGTCTGTCTGTCTGTCTGTCTGTCTCTGTCTGTCTGTCTGTCTGTCTGTCTGTCTGTCTCTGGGACGTTCTTCTTTTTGGTTTATGTCTATGTTCTGTCTGGTTGTGTTGGGTCTCTGTCTGTTCTGTCTGGTTGTATATTTCCTCTCTCTGTTCATTTTGTCTGGCTGTCTTCCTTTACGAAACAAAAACGTTTCAAAATGGCATTTTCACATGTTGAGCTTAAAGTCGTGGCCAAAAGTTTTGAGAATGAAACAAATGTTAATTTCCACAAAGTTTGCTGCTTCAGTGTCTTTAGATATTTTTGTCAGATGTTACTATGGAATACTGAAGTATAATTACAAGCATTTCATAAGTGTCAAAGGCTTTTATTGACAATTACATGAAGTTGGTGCAAAGAGTCAATATTTGCCGTGTTGACCCTTCTTTTCAAAGACCTCTGCAATCCGCCCTGGCATGCTGTCAATTAACTTCTGGGCCACATCCTGACTGATGGCAGCCCATTCTTGCATAATCAATGCTTGGAGTTTGTCAGAATTTGTGGGTTTTTGTTTGTCCACAAGTTCTCAATGGGATTAAGGTCTGGGGAGTTTCCTGGCCATGGACCCAAAATATCAATGTTTTGTTCCCCGAGCCACTTAGTTATCGCTTTTTCCTTATGTCAAGGTGCTCCATCATGCTGGAAAAGGCCTTGTTCGTCACCAAACTGTTCCTGGATGGTTGGGAGAAGTTGCTCTCGGAGGATGTGTTGGTACCATTCTTTATTCATGGCTGTGTTCTTAGGCAAAATTGTGAGTGAGCCCACTGATGGTAGCGCTCACCTTGTCTTCTCCAGACAAGCATTTTTCTGGATGCCCCAAACAATCGGAAAGGGGATTCATCAGAGAAAATGACTTTACCCTAGTCCTCAGCAGTCCAATCCCTGTACCTTTTGTAGAATATCAGTCTGTCCCTGATGTTTTTCCTGGAGAGAAGTGGCTTCTTTGCTCCCCTTCTTGACACCAGGCCATCCTCCAAAAGTCTTCGCCTCACTATGCGTGCAGATGCACTCACACTTACCTGCTGCCATTCCTGAGCAAGCTTTGTACTGGTGGTGCCCCGATCCCGCAGCTGAATCAACTTTAGGAGACGGTCCTGGCGCTTGCTGGACTTTCTTGGGCGCCCTGAAGCCTTCTTGACAACAATTGAACTGCTCTCCTTGAAGTTCTTGATGATCCGATAAATGGTTGATTTAGGTGCAATCTTACTGGCAGAAATATCCTTGCCTGTGAAGCCCTTTTTGTGCAAAGTAATGATGACAGCACGTGTTTCCTTGCAGGTAACCATGGTTTACAGAGGAAGAACAATGATTCCAAGCACCACCCTCCTGTTGAAGCCTCCAGTCTGTTATTCGAACTCAATCAGCATGACAGAGTGATCTCCAGCCTTGTCCTCGTCAACACTCACACTTGTGTTAACGAGAGAATCACTGACATGATGTCAGCTGGTCCTTTTGTGGCAGGGCTGAAATGCAGTGGAAAGGTTTTTGGGGGATTCAGTTTATTTACATGGCAAAGAGGGACTTTGCAATTAATTGCAATTCATCTGATCACCCTTCATAACATTCTGGAGTATATGCAAATTGCCATCATACAAACTGAGGCAGCAGACTTTGTGAAAATTAATATTTGTGTCATTCTCACGACTTAAAAATGTGTGTTGACACTATTGGTCTAATGGTTAAGATGTTGGCTTCTCCTTTGGGAGACCGAGGTTTGAATCTCACCAGTTACAGAAGCACTCATTTGAAACATTATAATATCACATGTGAAATGTTGGGAAACCAAATGTCTGAGTCATGTGAAAAATGTACGTGTGAAATTTCCATTTGAAACTTCACGTTTTCCCATGTGACATTTTTCACATGTGATTTGTTCATGTATGTGTATTCACACGTGTCTTAAATCCACGTGTCCTTTTCCCATT
>NC_042959.1:12269524-12302024 GCF_901001165.1 Salmo trutta | reverse complement strand
TGACATAACCATTTTTTATCTGATTACGCTCATAAAATCACCATGTCTCTATTCAGTTACTATTTTTGTCTATTTCTCCGTGCGTTGATTGGTGGGGACAAACAGGTCTGCTTAGCCTACTGTAGGCTACACTACTTTTTCTAACAAAAAACATTCGTTCAGAACAATTAGCTTGATAGCAAGGTAAAATGGCGCTCCAAAAAAAGTATTTAAAACAAAAGTGGATAATGAAAATCAAAGTTTCAGGGAAGAATGTACAGAGATATGGATTCATCTTACCATGTTTTCCCAATGCCAAGCCAGTGTGTCTTATTTGCAATGAAAATGTCACTGTTTGCAAATTGCATTATGAATGTAAGCATGACAAGTGTCCTTCCCACCCCAGACAGAAACATTGGCGCGTTAGCTGCAAGCTACACACACTGCTTTTTTGGCTGACATATTCTGTCACTTAAATGGGTTAAATCTGCAGTTACAAGGAAGAGAGAAAACAGTGGTGGACATAGTGGAAAAACGTTGTTGGATTTGGACTTGTCACCTGGAAGGCTACTGCACTTCAGCACACTGAAGAAACGACAGGCAGAGGGACCGGGCCGCAGCACTGTCATCAAGCAGCTGAGGGGCAACTTCTCCACCAGATCTGAAGACTACAGCATGCCCAATCATATCATTATGTTTGTACGTGATCCTCTCACAGTCCGCCCAGGTGGAGAATTCTCCTCCCTTGCTAAGAAAAGTATACCCTCGCTGGATGAGGCCGCAGTTCAAACTGAACTGACTGAACTTCAGCCATGGAGCCACATCAGAGATGTGTGCCGAGTCCCTGTGTGCGTTTTGGGTGGCTGCTCAGAGGAATAAGGCTCAATAAAGAAACTTGCATTTTATGTGCTAACAACGTTTGGATCGACTTACACCTGCGAGTCTTCATTTTCCTCTGAACGCAGTATAGACTCAGGACAGGAACGGGCTTTCACATACAGTAAGTCAATGGAGGACTGGCTGCACAACAACATCCCATCCCTCTCACCAGACATCCACAAGATCGTGTCGGAGGAGGAAATGCAACTTTTCCCATTGAATAAGTAACTTATATGACTGTATTTAGTAAATACTAATGCTATTGTGAGTGTTTATCCAGGGATATTTAGGTCTTCAGCTGACAGTATTTTGTTCCGTTTGTTCTGTTGTTAACGGAGCAGCCGATCCCCAGACATTCAGACATCATCTTTTTTTCTTTAAATGATTGTTTTATGTAGGATGCTACATTTTGGGCCAGATGTAAGTCGGCCTAGTATTAGGCCATCTATTTGTTTCATGTGAAAGACGTTGTTAAGCCTCATAGCCTACCGCAGCCAGTGAAGTTATTTCATATAGGTCTAGGCTTGGAAGAAATACACTCCAATGAAGCCCTCTTGTTATTTGTAAAGTCAAATTAAAATGAAGGAGTATTGTTGAAATGAATTACTCGACTGGCGTTTTTCTCCATGTGTTGCTGTGCAGCACTTGCTTAACAAGTTAGATATGTTTTCAGCACCAGGCGCCGTTCACCTCCTATTGATTGCGTTGTGGTTGCAGCTTTACATTTCAGCACCACAAAATGGTCCGCTGCCTGCTTTATTAGTTGACTGTCTATTGCGTTCTCTCTCCTCATGAATTAAGTTAAATGTAACTTTTTTATTGTTTAGATAGAATAACTTCCTACTTGGGACAATGCATTTGTGAGTTTTTGCATCTCTGGTCTGAGATTTATTTCAATTTTTTTATGAAAAAATATTCATACTTACTTTGGGGGGCTTTGGGTGGCCAAATAATATTTCTGGCGGGCCAGATTTGGCCGCAAGCCGCAGTGGCGGTTCTAGACCATTTCAACTGGGGGGGCCAAGCTGGGGCCAGTTGTACTGTTAGAGGGGCCAGCTACATTAATAACGGATGTAGAAAAAGAACAATATCAAAAATGAGTTATGTAAAAATTATTTCATACTCCACATTTAGGGGGCCCGTAAGGGGGTCCAAAATTGTTGTCACAGAGGCACTGGCCCCCCGCCAGAACCGCTAGTGGCAGGCCACCAGTTGGGTAACCCTGCTCTATGAGCTGTGGATCCAGACAGTCTCTATAAGCTGTGGATCCAAACAGTCTCTATAAGCTGTGGATCCAAACAGTCTCTATGAGCTGTGGATCCAGACAGTCTCTGTGAGCTGTGGATCCAGACAGTCTCTGTGAGCTGTGGATCCAGACAGTCTCTGTGAGCTGTGGATCCAGACAGTCTCTGTGAACTGTGGATCCAGACAGTCTCTGTGAGCTGTGGATCCAGACAGTCTCTATGAGCTGTGGATCCAGACAGTCTCTATGAGCTGTGGATCCAGACAGTCTCTATGAGCTGTGGATCCAGACAGTCTCTATGAGCTGTGGACCCAGACAGTCTCTATGAGCTGTGGACCCAGACAGTCTCTATGAGCTGTGGATCCAGACAGTCTCTATGAGCTGTGGATCCAGACAGTCTCTATGAGCTGTGGACCCAGACAGTCTCTATGAGCTCAGCTGTCTATCTGACTGTTAGATAGCCGCAGTGTCCTCTGCCCTCTTTCTCCCTCTCTCCTTTTTCCTCCCACTCCCTCTTTTTGCTTCTCCCTTTCTTTGTCTCTCCCTCTTTTCGCTCCACCCTCCTTCTCTCTCCTTTCCTGTTTTCCTCTCATCTGTCCCTCCCTCTTTTCTCTCCTGCTCTCCTCTCATCTCTCACTCTCTCTACAATCTTCTCTGTCTTTGATAAACATGCTTTGTCACATTCCTGTGATTCACCCCTCGCTCTCTAGCGGTCTCTCGCTCGCTCTTTTGCTCTATCTCTCTTTTCTCCCCGTTCACCCCCCCTTCTCGTTGTCTTTCTCTCAATTTTCTATCTTGTGCTCTCACCCCCACCCTCTGTCTCTCCCTCACACATTCTCTCACTCCACCTCCCTCTCTCTCTCTCATATGTACTTGCTTGCTTGCCCCCCCCTCAGTTTTCTCTCTCCCTCTCTTTCTTTCGCTCTCTCTCTTGCTCTCTCCACGGCGCTAGCGGAGTCTGCTACCAGTCTCAGCCATGTGCACACAGAGGATGAAGCTCCCTCTCTCCATCTCTTCTCCTAGAAGAGGCTGAAAGGCGCTCTTTCTTTTCCTCAGCAGCCATCCATCTATCTCTCCATCTCTTTCCGCTCAGAGGAGGACTGAGAAAAGGAGGGAGCAAGGTAAACAAGGGAATAGAGGAAGACAAAAATAAGGAGTGTAGCGGAGACGTAGAGTGTGAATCCCCTGATCTCAGGGCTGGCAGGCAGCGGAGGGCTGATTAGCCCAGGCTGTGTGTTTGTGAGATCAGGGGTGTGTGTGTGTTTTGGCTCACTCCGCTGTGCGTGAGTGTGTGTCGGCTCTCTGCTCTCGCGCTCCGCTGGTGGATTGTGTTTAACGGACCTTACTGGACAGAGAGAGGAGAAAAGGAGGGCGAGAAAAAGGAAGAGTGAAGAGGAAAGAGGATACTATAAAAGGACTGGTGACGACTAAATAGAGGAGGAGAGAAGTGGAGGAGAGGAGTGGAGGAGAGGAGTGTGGAGGAGAGGAGTGTGGAGGAGGAGAGAAGAATAGACAGATCTGTGGAGGAATGATGCATCACTCAGGCAACATCGGGAGGTCGAAGACCCTCTCTCACACTCATGAGACAGGTAAGATCCTTGGTTCACTCCCCTTGCACTACCATACTATAGCGAGGCACGGAACTCAGAGTGAATCCCTGGTCTCCCAGTACCGCTCTGGTCTCTCTCTCTCACACGCACGAACACACACACACACACACACACACACAGCCAAGGGGCTTTAAAACATGAGACTCTCTCTCACGTACATTTAGCCCAGTGCTCTAACCCCTGATGCTCTGTTTGAAGGACATACTCTAGAGATGACCAGAGATTGGAGATGAGATGTGTAGGTGGATGTCTCTATAATGTGTGTGTGTGTGTTTGCGCGTGTGTGCGTGTGTTTGCGTGTGTGTGTGTGTGTGCGTGCGCGCGTGTGTGTTTGCGTGTTTGCGCGCGTGTGTGTTTGCGTGTGTGTGTGCGTGGGTGTGCGTGCGCGTGTGTGCGTGTGTGTTTGCGCGTGTGTGCGTTTGCGTGTGTGCGTGTGTGCGTGTGTGAGTGTGTGTGTGTTTGCGTGTGTGTGTGTGTTTGCGTGTGTGAGTGTGTGCGTGTTTGTGTGTGTGTGTTTGCGTGTGTGCGTGTGTGTGTGTGTACGTCTGGTTAAAGGCCCACTATGTTTTATATTTCCACACTATGAGGTTGGAATAATACTGTGACCTTGTGAAAATGATGATAATGCTGTTTTATTGTAAGAGCTGTTTTGATAAGACCGTCTGAAATGTCAGCCTGTTTCAGTGGGATGGAGCTTTGGCCTGCCTGGTGACATCACCAACCGGTATATTAGTTAGAAAGAGAGTTCCATACCTCTCTGCCAATAAGAGATAGTTTTCAGTTTTCCCCTCCCAGCTCAGACCACTCCCAGACATTTTTGCCCATTTTAGTTAAAAACAATCACAGTAAAGTACTTAATTGTTACCCAGAAATGATTTGATTTAGAGATTTTAAAAACAGCTGTGTTGGACCTTTAACTTTTAGGTCATGTATGGGAGGAGTCTGTATCTGTGTGTGAATCGAAGGGTAATGCATGTGTGTGAGCCTGTGCGTGCGTCTGTGTGCGTGTGTGTGTATGCATCTGTGTGTTAGCCCCTGCCTTCCAGTGAGCGTTGAGATTGACAGTAATTCCATTGATTGACAGCTAGCTGACAGCGGGTAGCTGATGCTCTGCAGCTTGCAGCCGTTCACACCATAAGTTATTCATGTGTGTGTTTTCAATATTTACAAGGTTTCCTGTGCTTCTGTCCTTCTCTAATTCACTGGCCTCGCTGTGATTGATTGAAGCGGCTGGCATGTTAGCTGTGATTTGCATGTGATTAAAAAAGCTAAGTGGACAATTTAGTGTGTGTACTATGCATCGTTCATTTGTGTATGGTGTGTGTGTGTGGTGTGTGTGTGTGTGTTTATGGTGTGTGTGTGTGTTAATGGTGTGTGTGTGTGTGTGTGTGTGTGTGTGTGTGTGTGTGTGTGTGTGTGTGTGTGTGTGTGTGTGTGTGTGTGTGTGTGCGCATGCCCGTGCGTGTTGTGGAGGAGATTAAATGAGATTTGACCCTGAGGGAAAGGACACACACATCAGCCCAGTCTCTACATTAAGGAGGATAATATTGGTTGTCTGATGACTCTACAGACACCACTTGATGATAGATGTCACAGGCCAGACAGTTGTAACAGGTAACCATGGTGACTAATTACCAGTTAGAACATCTGACGATTCCTCTCTTTCTTTCTTTCTTTCTTTCTTTCTGTGTCTGTCTCTCAGTGTGAATCTACACTGGATCTAATTTTATTAATTTACTACTAAAATGATTATTCTCTCTTTCATAAAGTCACTGGGCAGTCCACATGAGGTCTGTCATGCTGTGAGGACCCCTCCTCTGATTGACAAGTGTGTTCAATAGTTGATAAGTAGATACAGAAACAACACATGCAAATGAGTCAACAGTACTCCCTCTGTGAAAGAGAGAGGGAGAGACAGAGAGATAGGAGAGAGAGAAAGCGAGAGAGAGAGATGTTAATTGAAAAGATGGATGGCATTAACCCAGCAGCCCAGGGCCCCTCATCAGTCTATCATTAGAGGAGAATAGAGGGAGCGAAAAGGAGGAGAGTAGACATGATTATTATTCCATTATTGTTTTTAATAGCAGATGATTTATCATACATCATTCATAAATCATTTAGCAGGTGCAGAGTGGAATACTATTCACTTCTCCTCTCTACTGGCTTCCTGCCAGGGTCTTAGCTCAGACATAGCAAAGGTAGGGAGAGTGAATACATAAACACTCTTTCTCCAAGAGTAACTTCCATCTCTCCATCCTATCTCTCTCCCTCTGCTCCTCCATGAATTCTCTCTCTCTCTTCTCTCTCTCTCTGTCAGACACTAGTTCCCCCTACTGGTGTTCAGAGGTACTGATGTTACCCAACACACACACACACACACACACACACACTTTTGACCAATGAATTCATACTGTATATTCCTCTAAAAGCCAATGGCAGAGGGACACATCGCCAGGCACGGACACATACCCTACTGTATATTCAGCCAGGTCACCCGTGATACAAGTCAGTATTTGACGTCCATCCATGTCTGAGGACGTTGGGAGATGACATAGGAACTGGCCACTAGGGGCAACAGTGAGCTCTGTTACCTTCAAGTAAGTTTCAGTTTTGCTATGGTGTTGTGGACAAGGATGGTGGATGGGCGTAAGACCTTGATTCTAAAGGTTGCAAGTTTAAATCCAGTGATATTAAATACATATTTTTTTCCTATCCCAAACCTTAACCATTACCTTAATAATTAGGAGTTAATAACTAACCTTAAGATTTCACCGTTAATGCCTAAATATAACCATAACCTAAAAAATGTGGAGTTATTGCATAAATTTAATTTGACGTTTGCAACAACTATGAAATGTTATGTTTGAAAACATGTATGAATGTCTAATTCTGACGTGAGACTGTGAGAGCTGGATGGTATTGTCCCTTTAAAATCCAAGGTAAGGTTGAGAGACACAGAGTTAAAACCCAAGGTAAGGTTGAGAGACACAGAGTTAAAACCCAAGGTAAGGTTGAGAGACACAGCGTTAAAACCCAAGGTAAGGTTGAGAGACACAGAGTTAAAACCCAAGGTAAGGTTGAGAGACACAGAGTTAAAACCCAAGGTAAGGTTGAGAGACACAGAGTTAAAACCCAAGGTAAGGTTGAGAGACACAGCATTAAAACCCAAGGTAAGGTTGAGAGACACAGAGTTAAAACCCAAGGTAAGGTTGAGAGACACAGAGTTAAAACCCAAAGTAAGGTTGAGAGACACAGAGTTAAAACCCAAGGTAAGGTTGAGAGACACAGAGCCAGTCAGAGTCAATGGCAGCATGTTTTCATCCAGGGTATTTATGCTAAACAGACCAAAAAAAGGAGAAGAGAGGAAATGTGAAAAGAGAAGAGGAACGATTGAAGAAGACTTGTGTCGGGGCTAAGCAAATAAACATGTGTGGGAACAGATGGTTGGAAAGTTATGAGTCTGTGATGTGTAGAGTGGCTAGTTCACACACACGCACGCACGCACGCACGCACGCATGCACGCACGCACGCACACACACACACACACTTGACTCTGCGTTTGGAGCTGTGAGTCTCTGTATCTCTCTCTCTATCTCTCTTCCAATATGTCTCTCCCTCCCTCTGTATCTCTCTTTGTCTCTCTCTCTTCTAATGTCTCTCTTTCTATCTCTTTCTCTGTATCTCTCTATCTCTCTCTTCCAATGTGTCTCTCTCTCTTTGCCGTTATCACTCTGTCTCTTTCCATCTTCATATATTTCTTTCTTTCTTCAGGAAATAAAATTATTCTCTCCATACTCTGCTCTCTTAGCTAATGTGTGTGTGGGTAATGGTGAGGTATGTGATGGTGAGACGTGTGGGTAAGGGTGAGGTATGTGATGGTGAGATGTGTGGGTAATGGTGAGGTATGTGATGGTGAGACGTGTGGGTAATGGTGATGTATGTGATGGTGAGACGTGTGGGTAAGGGTGAGGTATGTGATGGTGAGATGTGTGGGTAATGGTGAGGTATGTGATGGTGAGACGTGTGGGTAAGGGTGAGGTATGTGATGGTGAGATGTGTGGGTAATGGTGAGGTATGTGATGGTGAGACGTGTGGGTAATGGTGATGTATGTGATGGTGAGACGTGTGGGTAAGGGTGAGGTATGTGATGGTGAGATGTGTGGGTAATGGTGAGGTATGTGATGGTGAGACGTGTGGGTAATGGTGAGGTATGTGATGGTGAGATGTGTGGGTAATGGTGAGGTATGGGATGGTGAGATGTGTGGGTAATGGTGAGGTATGTGATGGTGAGACGTGTGGGTAATGGTGAGGTATGTGATGGTGAGACGTGTGGGTAATGGTGAGGTATGTGATGGTGAGACGTGTGGGTAATGCTGATGTATGTGATGGTGAGACGTGTGGGTAATGCTGATGTATGTGATGGTGAGACTGCTGCGCCACTCAGGATGCCGTGTGTGTGTGAGGTTGATTGTGAGTTCGTGTCATGATGTCGTTGTCCTCAATCACTGTGAAAGCATCACTTCTCCGCCAGATGATTACATCACTCCTTCTCCTCTCCTTTGTTCATCCCTCCATCTTCTGGCCTTCCTACTCAAGGTCAGATAGAGATTGCTTTCAGCACCCTGCGTCCCGAACTGGACGTGTGTGTGTGTGTGTGTGTGTGTGTGTGTGTGTGTGTGTGTGTGTGTGTGTGTGTGTGTGTGTGTGTGTGTGTGTGTGTGTGTGTGTGTGTGTTGGGATTGAAGGGCGTCCATGCTTTAAATCTTTAAATCCCTCCCATCATCCATCACAGGGAAAAACGTTGACATGTGTCTCTGTAGAGAGGGCATCTGTGTGTGTGGATAGGGGATGTGTGTGTGTGGAGAGAGGATGTGTGTGTGTGGAGAGGGGATGTGTGTGGAGAGGATGTGTGTGGATAGGGGATGTGTGTGTGTAGAGAGGATGTGTGTGTGGAGAGGGGATGTGTGTGTGGAGAGAAGATCTGTGTGCCTCAGGAAGCAACATCAGCACAATAATTGTTCGTAGGGGGCTGTTTTTTATGGTTCGGGCCCCTTAGTTCCAGTTAACGGAAATCTTAATGCTACAGCATACAATGACATTCTAGACGATTCTGTGCTTCCAACTTTGTGGCAACAGTTTTGGGAAGGCCCTTTCCTGTTTCAGCATGACAATGCTCCCATGCGAGGTCCATACAGAAATGGTTTGTCAGATTGGTGTGGAAGAGCTTGACTGGCCTGCACGGAGCCCTGACCTCAACCCCATCGAACACCTTTGGGATGAATTGGAACGCCGACTGCGAGCCAGGCCTAATAGCCCAACATCAATGCCCGACCTCACTAATGCTCTTGTGGCTGAATGGAAGCAAGTCCCTGCAGCAATGTTCCAACATCTAGTGGAAAGCCTTCCCAGAAGAGTGGAGGCTGTTGTAGCAGCAAAGGGGGGACCAACTCCATATGATTTTGGAATGAGATGTTCGATGAGCAGGAGTCCACATACTTTTGGTCATGTAGTATATCTTCGTCTAAATCAGGCTGGGAGATACACACACACAGACTATGATTACCGATCACCCACATGGCAGACTCTTACAGGGTTAAACACCCACCGTCAGCCTGTGTGTGTGTGTGTGTGTGCGTGTGTGTGTGTGTGTGTGTGTGTGTGTGTGTGTGTGTGTGTGTGTGTGTGTGTGTGTGTGTGTCTTAGCATTTGAGAGTGTGTGTGTTTGTGTGGATGGATGGAGGTATTAATTTTCTCAGTGGTAATTTGGTGGGCACAGGGTGGCATGCTAACTGGCTTCCTCAGTGTGTGTGTGTGTGTGTGTGTGTGTATGTGTGTGTGTGTGTGTGTGTGTGTCTCTACCCTGGCTGCTCGTTTAGGCGTATCATCTGCATGTGGAGTTACCATGTGTCTCACATAAACTCCACCCCTTCCCTCCCTCTATCACTCTATCCATCCACCCCTTCCCTCCCTCTATCACTCTATCCATCCACCCCTTCCCTCCCTCTATCACTCTATCCATCCACCCCTTCCCTCCCTCTATCACTCTATCCATCCACCCCTTCCCTCCCTCTATCACTCTATCCATCCACCCCTTCCCTCCCTCTATCACTCTATCCATCCACCCCTTCCCTCCCTCTATCACTCTATCATCCACCCCTTCCCTCCCTCTATCACTCTATCATCCACCCCTTCCCTCCCTCTATCACTCTATCATCCACCCCTTCCCTCCCTCTATCACTCTATCCATCCACCCCTTCCCTCCCTCTATCACTCTATCCATCCACCCCTTCCCTCCCTCTATCACTCTATCCATCCACCCCTTCCCTCCCTCTATCACTCTATCCATCCACCCCTTCCCTCCCTCTATCACTCTATCATCCACCCCTTCCCTCCCTCTATCACTCTATCCATCCACCCCTTCCCTCCCTCTATCACTCTATCCATCCACCCCTTCCCTCCCTCTATCACTCTATCATCCACCCCTTCCCTCCCTCTATCACTCTATCCATCCACCCCTTCCCTCCCTCTATCACTCTATCCATCCACCCCTTCCCTCCCTCTATCACTCTATCCATCCACCCCTTCCCTCCCTCTATCACTCTATCCATCCACCCCTTCCCTCCCTCTATCACTCTATCCATCCACCCCTTCCCTCCCTCTATCACTCTATCATCCACCCCTTCCCTCCCTCTATCACTCTATCCATCCACCCCTTCCCTCCCTCTATCACTCTATCCATCCACCCCTTCCCTCCCTCTATCACTCTATCCATCCACCCCTTCCCTCCCTCTATCACTCTATCATCCACCCCTTCCCTCCCTCTATCACTCTATCCATCCACCCCTTCCCTCCCTCTATCACTCTATCCATCCACCCCTTCCCTCCCTCTATCACTCTATCCATCCACCCCTTCCCTCCCTCTATCACTCTATCCATCCACCCCTTCCCTCCCTCTATCACTCTATCCATCCACCCCTTCCCTCCCTCTATCACTCTATCCATCCACCCCTTCCCTCCCTCTATCACTCTATCCATCCACCCCTTCCCTCCCTCTATCCCTCTATCCATCCACCCCTTCCCTCCCTCTATCACTCTATCCATCCACCCCTTCCCTCCCTCTATCACTCTATCCATCCACCCCTTCCCTCCCTCTATCACTCTATCCATCCACCCCTTCCCTCCCTCTATCACTCTATCCATCCACCCCTTCCCTCCCTCTATCACTCTATCCATCCACCCCCTTCCCTCCCTCTATCACTCTATCCATCCACCCCTTCCCTCCCTCTATCACTCTATCCATCCACCCCTTCCCTCTCTTTTCTCCTTCACTTCCTTTTTTACGTCTTATTTTCTCCTCTCATCATCCCTCTCATCATCCCTCTCATCATCCCTCATCATCCCTCTCATCATCCCTCTCATCATCCCTCATCATCCCTCATCATCCCTCTCATCATCCCTCATCATCCCTCATCATCCCTCTCATCATCCCTCATCATCCCTCATCATCCCTCATCATCCCTCTCATCATCCCTCATCATCCCTCTCATCATCCCTCATCATCCCTCATCCTCCCTCTCATCTCTTTCTTTTTACAACACTCATCTTTCTAGCTTGCCACTATGTTGGTGAACTCGTCTTCTTTCTCACCATCATTCTCTTCTGTCTTCCTTGTTCTCTCTCTAGAGCATTATAAATAAAATGTGTCCATTCACTGTACCCGAGTCACTTATAACCTTCAGTTATAGAACAAGCTATACACACACACACACACACACACACACACACACACACACAGAGAGAGAGAGAGAGGTGTGGAGGATACAACGTCACCTTGCCTTGGGGACGATGACAAAGTGAAAATCAGCTCCCTGTGTGCACATACTCAAATCACATCAGATGTTATTGGTCACATACACATGGTTAACAGATGTTATTGGTCACATGGTTAACAGATGTTAATGGTCCATACACAAGGTTAACAGATGTTATTGGTCACATGGTTAGCAGATGTTATTGGTCACATACACATGGTTAACAGATGTTATTGGTCACATGGTTAGCAGATGTTATTGGTCACATGGTTAGCAGATGTTATTGGTCACATACACATGGTTAACAGATGTTATTGGTCACATACACATGGTTAGCAGAAGTTATTGGTCACATACACATGGTTAGCAGATGTTATTGGTCACATACACATGGTTAACAGATGTTATTGGTCACATACACATGGTTAACAGATGTTATTGGTCACATACACATGGTTAGCAGATGTTATTGGTCACATACACATGGTTAGCAGCTGTTATTGTGAGTGTAGAGAAATGCTTGTGCTTCTAGTTCCGACAGTGCTGTAATATCTAACAAGTAATCTAACAATTCTTCAACAACTACACACAAATCTAAAGGGGTGAATGAGAATATGTACATATAAATATATTGCTGAACGGCAAAGGCAAGGTGCAATAGATGGTGTAAAATGCAGTGTATACATATGATATGAGTAATGTAAGATATGTAAACATTATTAAAGGGGCATTATTTAAAGGGCAATTGTTTAAAGGGGCATTGTTTAAAGTGACTAGTGATCTAGTTATTAAAGTAGCCATTGATTGTGTCTCAATGTAGGCAGCAGCCTCTCTGAGTTAGTGATGGCTGTTTAGCAGTCTGATGGCGTTGAGATAGAAGCTGTTTTTCAGTCTCTCGGTCCCAGCTTTGATGCACCTGTACTGACCTCGCCTTCTGGATGGTAGCGGTGTGAACAGGCAATGGCTCGGGTGGTTGATGTCCTTGATGATCTTTTTGGCCTTCCTGTGACATTGGGTGGTGTAGGTGTCCTGGAGGGCAGGTAGTTTGCCCCTGGTGATGCTTTGTGCAGACCGCACCACCCTCTGGAGAGCCTTGGGGTTGAGGGTGGTGCAGTTGCCGTACCAGGCTGTGATACAGCCCGACAGGAGGCTCTCAATTGTGTATCTGTAAAAGTTTGTAAGGGTTTTGGGTGACAAGCTACATTTCTTCAGCATCTTGAGGTTTAAGAGGCACTGTTGCCCCTTCTTCACCACGCTGTCTGTGTGGGTGGACCATTTCAGTTTGTCCGTGATGTGTACGCTGAGGAAGTTAAAACTTTCCACCTTCTCCACTACTGTCCCGTCGATGTGGATAGAGGGGGTGCTCCCTCTGCTGTTTCCTGAAGTCCACGATCATCTCCTTTGTTTTTTTGACGTTGAGTGAGAGGTTCTTTTCCTGACACCACACTCCGAGGGCCCTCACCTCCTCCCTGTAGGCTGTCTCGTTGTTGTTGGTAATCAAGCATACCACTGTAGGGTCGTCTGCAAACTTGATGATTGAGTTGGATGCGTGCATGGCCACGCAGTCATGGGTGAACAGGGAGTACAGGAGGGGGCTGAGCACGCACCCTTGTGGGGCCCCAGTGTTGAGGGTCAGCAAAGTGGAGATGTTGTTTCCTACCTTCTCCACCTGGGGGCGGCCCTTCAGAAAGTCCAGGAACAATTGCACAGGGCGGGTTGAGACCCAGGGTCTAAAGCTTAATGATGAGTTTGGAGAATATTATGGTGTTGAATGCTGAGCTGTAGTCAATGAACAGCATTCTTACATAGGTATTCCTCTTGTTCAGATGGGATAGGGCAGTGTGCAGTGTGATGGCGATTGCATCATCTGTGGACCTGTTAGGGCGGTATGCAAACTGAAGTGGGTCTAGGGTTCATCGCTTGCTGTTTGGGGTTTTAGGCTGGGTTTCTGTACAGCACTTTGAGATATCAGCTGATGTAAGAAGGGCTTTAGAATTTTTTTAGAATTTGATTTAGGGTGGCAGGTAAGGTGGAGGTGATATGATCCTTGACAAGTCTCTCAAAGCACTTCATGATGACAGAAGTGAGTGCTACGGGGCGATAGTCATTTAGTTCAGTTATCATTGCCTTCATTGGGTATAGGAACAATGGTGACCATCTTGAAGCATGTGAGGACAATAGACTGGGGTAGGGAGCGATTGAATATGTCCATAAACACAACAGCCAGCTGGTCTGCGCATGCTCTGAGGACGTGGCTACGGATGCCGCCTGGGCCGGTAGCCTTGCGAGGGTTAACACATCTAAATGTTTTACTCACGTCGGCCATGGAGAAGGAGCGGGGGGGCACAGTCCTTGTCTTGTTAGCAGGACTCGATGAGCAGCGATAATGTAACTGTGTGTGTGTGTGTTCGTGTGTGTTCGTGTGTGTTCGTGTGTGTGTGTGTGTGTGTGTGTGTGTGTGTGTGTGTGTGTGTGTGTGTGTGTGTGTGTGTGTGTGTGTGTGTGTGAAGTGATGGTGTGGGTAAAGGGGGTTCTCCCAGAGGCCAGAGAAATGATACCATCCCTCTTTCCTGAACACCTGGGCAATGTCACAACCATATCTATTGCTCGTCTCTCTCTCTCTCAATTCAATTTAACGGCTTTATTGCCATGTGAAACGTATGTTTACATTGCCAAAGCAGGTGAAATAAACAATAAACACTTCCAAAATAATAAAGAGATTTCATATTATATCTATATATAGTGTTGTAATGATGTGCAAAGATTTAAAGTACAAAAGGGAAAATAAATAAACATAAATATGCTTTGTGTTTGATCTTCACTGGTTTTCTTGTGGCAACAGATCACAAATATTGCTGCTGTGATGTCACCCTATGGTATTTCACCGAATAGGTATGTGCGTTAATCAAAATTGGTTTTGTTTTAAATTTTTTCGTGGATCTGTGAGGGAAATATGTGTCTCTAATATGGTCATACATTTGGTAGGAGGTTAGGAAGTGCAGCTCAGTTTCCACCTCATTTTGTGGGCAGTGTGCATATAGCCTGTCTTCTCTTGAGAGCCAGGTCAGCATACGGCGGCCTTTCTCAATAGCAAGGCTAAACTCACTGAGTCTGTATATACTCAATGCTTTCCTTAAGTTTGGGTCAGTCACAGTGGTCAGGTATTCTGCCACTGTGTACTCTCTGTTTAGGGCCAAATAGCATTCTAGTTTCGTCAGTTTTTTTGTTGATTCTTTCCAGTGTGTCAAGTAATTATCTTTTTGTTTTCTCATGATTTGGTTGGGTCTAATTGTGTTGCTGTCCTTGGGCTCTCTGGGGTCTGTTTGTGTTTGTGAACAGAGCCCCAGGACCAGCTTGCTCCAAGTTACAGCCGGGAAGAACTACTGGATATAAGAGCAACGTCAACTTACCGACATTACGACCAGGAATACGACTTTCCCGAAGCGGATCCTCTGTTTGGCCCTCCACCCTGGACATTGGATCTAATCCCAGTAGGCGACCCAAAACAAAGGCACCACAGAAGGGGCAGACGAAGCGGTCTTCTGGTCAGGCTCCGTAGACGGGCACATCGCTCACCGCTCCCGAATATACTACTCGCCAACGTCCAGTTTTTGACAACAAGGTAGACGAAATTCAAACAAGGGTTGCCTTCCATAGAGACATCAGAGATTGTAACATTCTCTGTTTAATAGAAACATGGCTCACTCGAGATATGTTATCAGAGTCGCGCAAAACTGAAAGCCCGAACCACTACTTTTAATCATGGCAAGGCGACCGGAAACATGACCGAATACAAACGGTGCAGCTATTCCCTCCGCAAGCCAATCAAACAACCTAAGCGTCAGTATAGAGACAATGTAAAGTCGCAATTCAACGGCTCAAACACGAGACGTATGTGGCAGGGTCTACAGTCAATCACGGATTACAAAAGAAAAACAGCCCCGTCGCAGACACCGATGTCTTGCTCCCAGGCAAATTAAGCAACTTCTTTGCTCGCTTTGAAGACAATACAGTGCCAAAGACATGGCCCGCTACCAAAATCGGTGGGCTCTCTTTCACCGTGGCCAACTTAAGTAAAACATTTAAACGTGTTAACCCTCGCTAGGCTGCCGGCCCAGACGACATCCCCAGCCGCGTCCTCAGAGCATGCGCAGACCAGCTGGCTGGTGTGTTTACGGACATAGTCATTTCCTCCCTATCCCAGTCTGCTGTGCCCACATGCTTCAAGATGGCCACCATTGTTCCTGTACCAAAGAAGGCAAAGATAACTGGACTAAATGACTACCGCACCGTAGTACTCACTTCTGTCATCATGAAGTGTTTTGAGAGACTAGTCAAGGATCATATCACCTCCTGTCACGGCCGTTCAAAGGATTGGACCAAAATAAAGCGTGTTCGTAGTTCAACAAACTGAACATAGAAATACAAAACATAGACAAACACCCCCTGTCACGCCCTGACCTACTCTACCATAGAAAATAACAACTTACTATGGTCAGGACGTGACAGTACCCCCCCCCCCCCCCAAAGGTGCGGACTCCGACCGCACCTACATAAAACAACAACAACCCCCCCCAACAACAAAAACCAAAGGGAGGGTAGGGTGGGTGACAAAAGTCTATGGCGGCTCTAGTGTTACACCCAGAACCTTCCTCTCCCTCCGATCCTCCAGCAACGGAGGTGGCTCCGGCTCAGGGCGTAACCCCGTTCCACCCACAGATCCCCCACTTCTGTAACACCGGCCAGTGGATCATTATCAGAGGAATCGGACTGTAAATCATTACCGGAAGCTCTGTGCTGCAGACCACCGCGGAGGTTCTGGCCTACAGACCACCGCTGGAGGATCTGGGCTGCAGGCCGCCGCTGAAGGTTCTGGGTTGCAGACTGCCGCTGAAGGCTCTGGGCTGCAGACTGCCGCTGAAGGCTCCGGACTGGGAGGCGTCGCTGGAGGCTCTGGACTGAGGAGCGTCGCTGGAGGCTCCAGACTGGGTTGCATCGCTGGAGGCTCCAGACTGGATTGCGTCGCTGGAGGCTCCAGACCGGAGAGCGTCGCTGCAGGTTCCGGGCTGAGATCCGTCTCAATAGGTCCCGGACTGTAGGCCGTCTCAGTAGATTCCGGACTGTAGACCGTCTCCGTAGATTCCGGACTGTAGACCGTCTCAGTAGGTTCCGGACTGTAGGCCGTCTCAGTAGGTTCCGGACTGTAGGCCGTCTCAGTAGGTTCCGGACTGTAGGCCGTCTCAGTAGGTTCCGGACTGTAGGCCATCTCAGTCGGTTCTGGCCTGTAGGCCGTCTCAGTAGGTTCCGGACTGAAAAACGTCGCCGGAAGCTCTGGACTGGGAACTGTCGCCGGAAGCTCTGGACAGGGAACTGTCGCCGGAAGCTCTGGACGGGGAACTGTCACCGGAAGCTCTGGACGGGGAACTGTCGCCGGAAGCTCTGGACTGGGAATGTGCACTGGAATCCTGATGCGTGGTACTGGCATGAGTGGCGCCAGACTTGTAACCCCCACCTCAGGATGAGTGCAGGGAGCAGGAACAGGACACTCCGGACTAGGCATGCGCACTGGAGGTCTGATGCGAGGAACTAGCCTAGGTGGTGCCAGACTGGTAACACGCACCTCAGGGCGAGTGCGGGAAGGAGGCACAGGATGTACCGGACTATGGAGGCGACCTGGAGACCAGGCATGCTGAGCAGGCCTACCCCTTCCTGGATGAATGACCATCGTCGCCCTACACCGGTGAGGAGCTTGCACCGACCACACTGGGCTGTGAGTGCGTATGGGCGATATAGTGTGCATCACACCATAACCCATTGCTCGTTCATCCACTCGCTCCTCAGCACGCCCGCTCCGCAGTGCTCGCAATGCCAGTACCTCTCTCCGGAATCTTGCGTCAAGCTCCGCGCTTGACTCCTTGACTGGCTCCAGTTCACTCCACCGCTCTCTCCGATAAGCACGGGAAGTTAGATCAGGTCTCCCCCCTGACATCGCCAAACTCCCCGTATGCCCCCCCCCCCCAAAAAAAAAAAAATTGGGGCTGCCTCTCAGCCTTGCCTCTCGGTAAATATAGCGCCTCGTAGTATCGTCGCTCCCTTTTTGCTGCTTCAATTTCCTCCCTCGGGCGACGATACTCCCCAGCCTGCCTCCAGTGTCCTTTCCCATCCAAAATCTCCTCCCAAGTCCATTCCTCCAGCTGCTCCTTACTACGCTGCTTGGTCCTTTTTTGGTGGGTGATTCTGTCACGGCCGTTCAAAGGATCGGACCAAAATGCAGCGTGTTCGTAGTTCCACATATTTTATTTACCTTGAAACTAAATGCAATACACTTAAATACTTAAATATACAAAAACAACAAACCGTGACGCAGAGAGAAGATACACTACTCAAAAATGAATCACCCACAAAAACAGGTGGGACAAACATCAACTTAAATATGTTCTCCAATTAGAGACAATTACAACCGGCTGCCTCTAATTGGATATCATACCAAACAAAACCAACATAGAAATCCAAAACTAGAAACTAAACATAGAAATACAAAACATAGACAAACACCCCCTGTCACGCCCTGACCTACACTACCATAGAAAATAACAACTTACTATGGTCAGGACGTGACACCTCCACCCTACCTGATACCCTAGACCCACTCCAATTTGCCTACCGCTTCAATAGGTCCACAGACGACGCAATCGCAATCACACTGCACACTGCCCTAAGCCATCTGGACAAGAGGAATGCCTATGTAAGAATGCTGTTCATTGACTACAGCTCAGCATTTAACACCATAGTACCCTCCATTGTCATCATTAAGCTCGAGAACGTGGGTCTTGACCCCGCCTTGTGCAACTGGGTCCTGGACTTTCTGACGGGCCGCCCCCTGGTGGTAAAGGTAGGAAACAACATCTCCACCCCGCTGATCCTCAACACTGGGACCCCACAAGGGTGCATGCTCAGCCCTCTCCTGTACTCCCTGTTCACCAATGACTGCGTGGCCATGCAGGAAAATTACCTCACACTCAACGTCAACAAAACAAAGGAAATGATCATGAACTTCAGGAAACAGCAGAGGGAGCACGCCCCTATCCACATCAAAGGGACAAACTGGAATGGTCCACCCACACAGACAGCATGGTGAAGAAGGCGCAACAGCGCCTCCAACCTCAGGAGGCTGAAGAAATTGGGCTTGTCACCGAAAACACTCACAAACTTTTACAGATGCACAGTCGAGAACATACAGTCGGGCTGTATCACCGCCTGGTACGGCAACTGCTCACAACCGTAAGGCTCTCCAGAGGGTGGTGCGGTCTGCACAACGCATCACCGGGGGCAAACTACCTGCCCTCCAGGACACCTACACCACCCTATGTCACAGGAAGGCCAAAAAGTTCATCAAGGACATCATCCACCCGAGCCACTGCCTGTTCAACCCGCTATCATCCAGATGGCAAGGTCAGTACAGGTGCATCAAAGCTGGAACCGAGAGACTGAAAAACAGCTTCTATCTCAAAGTCATCAGACTGTTAAACAGCCATCACTAACATTGAGTGGCTGCTGCCAACATACTGACTCAAATCTCTAGCCACTTTAATAATTAATAATTGGATGTAATTAATGTATCACTAGTCACTTTAAACAATGCCACTTTATATAATGGTTCCACACCCTACATTACTCATCTCATACGTATATACTGTACTCTATACCATCTACTGCATCTTGCCTATGCCGCACGGCCATCGCTCATCCATATATTTATATGAACATATTTTTATTCAACCCTTTACATTTGTGTGTAGAAGGTAGTTGTTTTGAAATTGTTAGATTACTTAGTAGGTATTACTGCACTGTCGGAACTAGAAGCACAAGCATTTCGCTACACTCGCATTAACATCTGCTAACCATGTGTATGTGACCAATAAGATTTGATTTGAGGTTCATTTCTCTGTAGGTGATGGCTTTGTTATGCAAGGTTTGGGAATCACTTCCTTTTAGGTGGTTGTTAAATTTAACGTCTATTTTCTAGATTTTGGTAATTAGCGGGTATCAGCCTAATTCTGCTCTGCATGCATTATTTGGTGTTTTGCATTGTACACTGAGGATATTTTCACCGAATTCTGCATGCAGAGTTTCAATTTGGTGTTTGTCCCATTTTATGAATTCTTGGTTGGTGAGCGGACCACAGACCTCACAACCATAAAGGGCAATTGGGTTCAATAACTGATTCAAGTATTTTTAGCCAGAACCTAATTGGTATGTCAAATGTTATGTTCCTTTTGATGGCATAGAAGACCCTTCTTGCCTTGTCTCTCAGCTCGTTCACAGCTTTATGGAAGTTACCTGTGGTTACCTGTGGCACTGATGTATGTATAGTTTTTTGTGTGCTCTAGGGCAACAGTGTCTAGATGAAATTTGTATTCGTGGTCCTGGCAACGGGACCTTTTTTGGAACACCATTGTTTTTGTCTTACTGAGATTTACTGTCAGGGCCCAGGTGGCAGAATCTGTGCAGAAGATCTAGGTGTTGCTGTAGGCCCTCCTTGGTTGGGGACAGAAGCACCAGATCATCAGCAAGCAGTAGACATTTGACTTCAGATTTTATTAGGGTGAGGCCGGGTGCTGTGGACTGTTCTAGTGCCCTGGCCTAGTCGTTGATATACGTGTTGTAGAGGGTGGGCCTTAAGCAGTTTTAGTGTAGCCAATTGGAATTTGTGGTCTGTATATTTGATCATTTAATTGAGGATACCATCAACCCGATGGGCCTTTTTGGGTTGGAGGGTTTGTATTTTGTCCTGTAGTAATGTAATTGGAGAATCCAGTGTGTTCTGGTAGTCTTTAATAGTTGATTCTAAGATTTGTATTTCATCATGTAAATGTTTTTGCTGTTTGCTCTTTGTTATAGGGCCAATAAGATTGGAGAAGTGGTTTATCCATACATCTCAGTTTTGGATAGATAACTCTTCGTGTTGGTGTTTGTTTTCCAATTTTCCCAGAAGTGTTTAGTCTATGGATTCTTCAATTACATTGAGCTGATTTCTGACGTGCTGTTCCTTGTTTTTCCATAGTGTATTTCTGTATTGTTTTAGTGATTCACCATAGTGAAGACGTAGACTCAGGTTTTCTGGGTCTCAATGTTTTAGTTGAACAGGTTCCTCAATTTCTTTCTTAGGTTTTAGCATTCTTCATCAAACTATTTCTCATTGTTGTTCATTTTCTTCGGTTTCCTGCTTGACTTTTTGTTGATATTATAGGGAAGCTGAGAGGTCAAATTGACTGTTTAGGTTTTCTACTGCCAAGTTTACATCTTCACTATTACAGTGGAACGTTTTGTCCAGGAAGTTGTCTAAAAGGGATTGAATTTGTTGTTGCCTAATTATTTTTTGGTAGGCTTCTACACTACTTTCCTTCAATCCATAGCATTTCTTAAAATTACTCAGTTCCTTTGGCTTTGATGCCTCATGATGGAATATTGCTCTGTTTAGGTAGAGTATGATTTTGCTGTGATCTGATAGGGGTGTCAGTGGACTGACTGTGAACGCTATGAAAGACTCGAGGTTGAAGTCAGTGATAAAGTAGTCTACAGTACTACTGACAAAATAGTACACTCCCTCTCTCTCTCTCTCTCTCTTTCCCTCTCTTTCTCTCTCTCTCTCTCTCTCTCTTTCCCTCTTTCTCTTTCCCTCTCTCTTTCTCTTTCCCTCTCTCTTTCTCTTTCCCTCTCTCTTTCTCTTTCCCTCTCTCTCTTTCTCTCTCTTTTTCCCTCTTTCTCTTTCTCTTTCTCTTTCCCTCTCTTTCTCTCTCTCTTCCTCTCTTTCTCATCGTCTCTCTCTCTTTCTCTTCGAGCATGTGTTTGTGTGAATTTTACTGGGTGATGCATGTGCATATCTGTGTGTGTGTGAGCTTGACTGCGTGTGTGTGTGTGTTAACTAGATGCTGCTGAGATGGTGTTGGCCTCTTGCCAGCTGCAGCTCAGTTCCATTAGCATGGCTAGAGCTGGCTGCAGATTGCTATTGATTAGCTATTGAGTCTGTTCATAAGCCATTCACCCTACACACACACACAAACAAACAAACAAACAAACTCACACACACACACACAAACATACAAACACTGTCTGAGGTCTGAGATTTGACAGCATTACAGTTTACAGCATATTTCTGTTTCACTGGGGTGGGGGTTTACATTTTGTAGCTTAAGGTGAGTAAGGTAACCTTGTGGGTATGTGTGCATGTGTGTGTCTATGTATGTATGTGTGCATGTGTGTGTCTATGTATGTATGTGTGCATGTGTGTGTCTATGTATGTATGTGTGCATGTGTGTGTCTGTGTGTGTCTATGTATGTATGTGTGCATGTGTGTGTCTATGTATGTATGTGTGCATGTGTGTGTCTATGTATGTATGTGTGCATGTGTGTGTCTATGTATGTATGTGTGCATGTGTGTGTCTATGTATGTATGTGTGCATGTGTGTGTCTATGTATGTATGTGTGCATGTGTGTGTCTATGTATGTATGTGTGCATGTGTGTGTCTATGTATGTATGTGTGCATGTGTGTGTCTATGTATGTATGTGTGCATGTGTGTGTCTATGTATGTATGTGTGCATGTGTGTGTCTATGTATGTATGTGTGCATGTGTGTGTCTATGTATGTATGTGTGCATGTGTGTGTCTATGTATGTATGTGTGCATGTGTGTGTCTATGTATGTATGTGTGCATGTGTGTGTCTATGTATGTATGTGTGCATGTGTGTGTCTATGTATGTATGTGTGCATGTGTGTGTCTATGTATGTATGTGTGCATGTGTGTGTCTATGTATGTATGTGTGCATGTGTGTGTCTATGTATGTATGTGTGCATGTGTGTGTCTATGTATGTATGTGTGCATGTGTGTGTCTATGTATGTATGTGTGCATGTGTGTGTCTATGTATGTATGTGTGCATGTGTGTGTCTATGTATGTATGTGTGCATGTGTGTGTCTATGTATGTATGTGTGCATGTGTGTGTCTATGTATGTATGTGTGCATGTGTGTGTCTGTATGTGTGTCCGTGTGTGTGGGCTGTGTGTCTGGGCTGTGTGTGTGTCTGTGTGTGTGGGCTGTGAGAGGGGTTTAGGCTGTATCTACACCACATACTCACATTACTGGTGTCCCCCAGGGCTCTGTTCGACGCCCTCTCCTACTTACCTATGGAGCAGCAAGAGGAGCTGCCCCTCCCTAGCTTTAGGCTCTGCTCAAACCATACACCCCAACCCGAGCACTCTGTTCTGTCACCTCTGGTCTCTTGGTAAACCCACCCCTACGGGAGGGCGGTTCCCGCTCAGCCCAGTCCAAGATCTTCTCTGTCCTGGCACCCCAATGGTGGAACCAGCTTCCCCCTGAAGCTAGAACAGAAGAGTCCCTGTCCATCTTCTGAAAGCATCTGAACCCTACCTCTTCAAACAGTTTCTTAAATAATCCCCCAGCACCCCTCTTCGCAGCCCCTCCTCACCGCGAGCCCCCCCAAATAAATTAATAATAATAAAAATTCCTTTTGTGCACTAACACTCGCTCTTGAGTTTTTTCCTCCTTACTAGCTCTGACCTTGCTGATAGCTACTTTATTGAGAGGAAATGTAGCTATTGTGGTTGTGCCACCTAGTTAAGATGAAGGCAATACGGACCAGAGTGTCTGCTAAATGACTCAAATGTAAATATGTGTCAATGAGTATTCTAAACTGATCAATGAAGAGACATTATTGATACTCTCTCACTCTCTCTTTTCTATCTCTCTCTTTTCTCTCACTCTATTTTCTCTATATCTTTTCTTTCTTTCTCTATCTATCTCTCTCTTTTCTCTCTCTCTTTCTCTATCGCTCTCTTTTCTCTCTCCCTGTGTCTCTCTTTCTCTCCCTGTGTCTCTCTTTCTCTTCCCGTCTCTCTTTTCTCTCTCTCCCTGTCTCTCTTTCTCTCCCTGTGTCTCTCTTTCTTTTCCTGTCTCTCTTTTCTCTCTCTCTCCTCTCTCTCTCTCTCTCTCCCTGTGTCTCTCTTTCTCACCCTGTCTCTCTTTCTCTTCCTGTGTCTCTCTTTTCTCTCTTTCTCTCCTCCATCTATCTCTCTCTCTCTGTCTCTCTTTATCTCCCTCTCTCTATCTCTCTGTGTCTCTCTTTATCTCCCTCTCACTCTCTCTCTGTGTCTCTCTTTATCTCACTCTCTCTCCAAATGTGCAGGTGATATTATGAAATTCTCCTCACTAACACAAGATAAATAAGACTACTCCGTCTAACTACTGTCTCATATTTCAGATGTGTGTTTTTGTCCATCAGCACTCTACAGCACTCAGTTATCTATTTAAATATTCCCATTGTGTGTGTGTGTGCTTGCGTGTGTGTAGACACAGACAGGGGGATTAAGAGTGTAATGCAGGATTATCCAGCAGGTAGACTTCCCAAATCACCACTCCTACAGAGAGAAACTGAGAGATGGAGCAAGGGAGGGAAAGAGAGAGGGAAAGGAGGAGGGAGATGAGGAGAGTATACTTGCATGAAATGACAAATGCAAATGCACTTTAGCTGGAGTTGCTGTGAAGGGATCAACCCAGCCTAGCTTCAGGTCTAACATCCAGGGATCAACCCAGCCTAGCTACAGGTCTCCCATCCAGGGATCAACCCAGCCTAGCTACAGGTCTCCCATCCAGGGATCAACCCAGCCTAGCTACAGGTCTCCCATCCAGGGATCAACCCAGCCTAGCTTCAGGTCTAACATCCAGGGATCAACCCAGCCTAGCTTCAGGTCTAACATCCAGGGATCAACCCAGCCTAGCTACAGGTCTCCCATCCAGGGATCAACCCAGCCTAGCTTCAGGTCTAACATCCAGGGATCAACCCAGCCTAGCTTCAGGTCTAACATCCAGGGATCAACCCAGCCTAGCTACAGGTCTCCCATCCAGGGATCAACCCAGCCTAGCTTCAGGTCTAACATCCAGGGATCAACCCAGCCTAGCTACAGGTCTCCCATCCAGGGATCAACCCAGCCTAGCTACAGGTCTACCATCCTGGGATCAACCCAGCCTAGCTTCAGGTCTCCCATCCAGGGATCAACCCAGCCTAGCTACAGGTCTCCCATCCAGGGATCAACCCAGCCTAGCTACAGGTCTACCATCCTGGGATCAACCCAGCCTAGCTTCAGGTCTCCCATCCAGGGATCAACCCAGCCTAGCTACAGGTCTAACATCCAGGGATCAACCCAGCCTAGCTACAGGTCTACCATCCAGGGATCAAACCAGCCTAGCTTCAGGTCTCCCATCCAGGGATCAACCCAGCCTAGCTACAGGTCTCCCATCCAGGGATCAACCCAGCCTAGCTTCAGGTCTCCCATCCAGGGATCAACCCAGCCTAGCTTCAGGTCTCCCATCCAGGGATCAACCCAGCCTAGCTTCAGGTCTCCCATCCAGGGATCAACCCAGCCTAGCTTCAGGTCTCCCATCCAGGGATCAACCCAGCCTAGCTTCAGGTCTCCCATACAGGGATCAACCCAGCCTAGCTTCAGGTCTCCCATCCAGGGATCAACCCAGCCTAGCTACAGGTCTCCCATCCAGGGATCAACCCAGCCTAGCTTCAGGTCTAACATCCAGGGATCAACCCAGCCTAGCTTCAGGTCTAACATCCAGGGATCAAACCAGCCTAGCTACAGGTCTCCCATCCAGGGATCAACCCAGCCTAGCTTCAGGTCTCCCATCCAGGGATCAAACCAGCCTAGCTTCAGGTCTCTGATCCAGGGATCAAACCAGCCTAGCTACAGGTCTCCCATCCAGGGATCAACCCAGCCTAGCTACAGGTCTCCCATCCAGGGATCAACCCAGCCTAGCTACAGGTCTCCCATCCAGGGATCAACCCAGCCTAGCTTCAGGTCTCCCATCCAGGGATCAACCCAGCCTAGCTACAGGTCTACCATCCTGGGATCAACCCAGCCTAGCTTCAGGTCTCCCATCCAGGGATCAACCCAGCCTAGCTACAGGTCTCCCATCCAGGGATCAACCCAGCCTAGCTACAGGTCTACCATCCAGGGATCAAACCAGCCTAGCTACAGGTCTACCATCCAGGGATCAACCCAGCCTAGCTTCAGGTCTCCCATCCAGGGATCAACCCAGCCTAGCTTCAGGTCTCCCATCCAGGGATCAACCCAGCCTAGCTTCAGGTCTCCCATACACACACAAACACACACTCTCACACACACATACAGACACTCACACGCTGTTTGATATTATGACTGTGAAAATCAAATAACATTTTATTGGTCACATACACATATTTTGCAGATGTTATTGCGGGTGTAGATGAAAAGCTTGTGTTTCTAGCTCCAACAGTGCAGTAATATCTAACAATACACACAAATCTAAAAGTGAAAGAATGAAATTAAGAAATCTATAAATATTGGGACGAGCAATGTCGGAGTGGCTTTAACTAGAATACAGTAGAATAGAATAACGTATATACATGCATGTATGAAATGAGTAAAGCATTATGTTAACATTATTAAAGTGACTAGTGATTCCATGCCTATGTACGTGTGTGTGAAGCAGGAGAAAGTGGGGTGCATCTGTAGCAGGCATTTTAAACACCCCACATCCTAACATAAGGAGGAACAGGGTTGGAAACGAGAGGAAACGCACATCAACACACACTGACTGAACAACACTGGTAGTACTTAGCCAGTCTGTTTGAAATGAAGCCTTGTGGGAGGCTGGGACTGGATAGATCTCACCCACCTAACCACAAACACACACAGACACACACACACACACACACTTTATTATTTATTTAAATGTTTTTATTTAACCTTTATTTAACTAGCCAAGTCAGTTAAGAACAAATCCTTATTTACAGTGACAGCCTACCCCAGCCAACGACGCTGGGCCAATTGTGCCCCACCCTGTGGGACTCTCAATCACAGCATGGAATCAAACCAGGGTCTGTTGTGATGCGTCTTGCACTGAGATGCAGTGCCTTAGACCGCTGAACCAGGGTCTGTTGTGATGCCTCTAGCACTGAGATGCAGTGCCTTAGACCGCTGAACCAGGGTCTGTTGTGATGCCTCTAGCATTGAGATGCAGTGCCTTAGACCGCTGAACCAGGGTCTGTTGTGATGCCTCTAGCACTGAGATGCAGTGCCTTAGACCGCTGAACCAGGGTCTGTTGTGATGCCTCTAGCATTGAGATGCAGTGCCTTAGACCGCTGAACCAGGGTCTGTTGTGATGCCTCTAGCACTGAGATGCAGTGCCTTGGACCGCTGAACCAGGGTCTGTTGTGATGCCTCACGCATTGAGATGCAGTGCCTTAGACCGCTGAACCAGGGTCTGTTGTGATGCCTCTAGCATTGAGATGCAGTGCCTTAGACCGCTGAACCAGGGTCTGTTGTGATGCCTCTAGCACTGAGATGCAGTGCCTTAGACCGCTGAACCAGGGTCTGTTGTGATGCCTCTAGCACTGAGATGCAGTGCCTTAGACCGCTGAACCAGGGTCTGTAGTGACGCCTCTAGCACTGAGATGCAGTGCCTTAGACCGCTGAACCAGGGTCTGTTGTGATGCCTCTAGCACTGAGATGCAGTGCCTTAGACCGCTGAACCAGGGTCTGTAGTGACGCCTCTAGCACTGAGATGCAGTGCCTTAGACCGCTGAACCAGGGTCTGTTGTGATGCCTCTAGCACTGAGATGCAGTGCCTTAGACCGCTGAACCAGGGTCTGTTGTGATGCCTCTAGCACTGAGATGCAGTGCCTTAGACCGCTGAACCAGGGTCTGTTGTGACGCCTCTAGCACTGAGATGCAGTGCCTTGGACCGCTGAACCAGGGTCTGTTGTGATGCCTCACGCATTGAGATGCAGTGCCTTAGACCGCTGAACCAGGGTCTGTAGTGACGCCTCTAGCACTGAGATGCAGTGCCTTAGACCGCTGAACCAGGGTCTGTTGTGATGCCTCTAGCATTGAGATGCAGTGCCTTAGACCGCTGAACCAGGGTCTGTTGTGATGCCTCTAGCACTGAGATGCAGTGCCTTGGACGGCTGCGCCACTCAGGAGCCCATACACACACACACACACAAAACGAGAGAGAAAAGAGAGTTCTAAGAGGAGAGAGAAGTTTAGTAGAAGGGATGGCTATATCAGGAGAGGGAGATGTGTGGACATCAACAATCCAAATCTGCTGTTCTCCAAACATCTTGTATCTCACTGCATCTCTGGCTCTCTGTCAATCAAACCACTCTGAATCCAACAGTTCTGTTAGAATAAATAATTCTGTCTGATAAGGCCTTAGTTACTGGGAATATTTTAAACTTGAATTCTGCTTCTTCCACTTTCTCTCTCCTTGTTAGCTTCTTGTCATAAGAACGGGACCAAGGCGCAGCGTGTGTAGGGCTCCACATCTTTATTCCAAAGTGAAACTTCAAGCAAAAACAAATAATTCAAATAAAGAAACAACTAAACGTGACTACATGGTGCACAGGCACAAACACAAAACAATATCCCACAAACACAGGTGGGAAAAAATAGCTACTTAAATATGATCCCCAATTATAGACAATGATTACCAGCTGCCTCTAATTGGGAATCATACAAAACACCAAACTAGAAAATATAAACTAGAACACAACATAGAAATATATAAACTAGAACACCCCCTAGTCACGCCCTGACCTACTACACCACAGAGAACGAAGGGCTCTCCATGGTCAGGGCGTGATTCCCTCAACTCATATCAAAGAACAAACCGACATAATCAAATAAGTAGATTAATAAATAATGTATTCAATAAATAATGTATTCAATAAATAATGTTGGAGTGAAATGTATCAAAGTGCGTGTTTGTCTCAGCGACATGAAAAGTGTTCAAGAAACAAGACTAATACTGTATCGCTTGATAAGTAGGCACACACACCCACCCACCCACCCACCCACCCACCCACCCACCCACACACACACACACACACACACACACACACACACACATTGTAAGACACAGTCTACCACCTTGGTCCCGTGGCTCAGCTGAGATGAGAATATAAGAGTATTAATGTACAGACACACACACGCTCACGTCAACATACAAACACACACACACACATGCTCACAAAAGCCTCCTCTCATCTCATCTTCTTCCCTCCATCCATCATCCATCCATCCTCCCTCCCTCTCTCTCTCCATCCTCCCTCCATCCTACCTCCATCCTCCCTCCCTCCATCCTCCCTCCCTCCATCCATCCTACCTCCCTCCTCCTTCCCTCCCTCCCTCCCTCCATCCTCCCTCCCTCCCTCCATCCATCCTACCTCCATCCTCCTTCCCTCCCTCCCTCCCTCCTACTCCTAGAGGTTTGTTTTTCCATGTCCACTTAGCTTTTAGTGCTCTCTACCTCTCCCATATCCTCTTCTCCTTTCCAGGGGAATCCATCTCTTTCCAGAGACGGTCTTATTTTAGAAACACAAGCTGTTCCTCAGAGAGCAATGTCCGACCACACACACTTTTCCTGTGTGTGTGTGTGTGTGTGTGTGTGTGTGTGTGTGTGTGTGTGTGTGTGTGTGAGTGTGTGAAGTATCTGTTTGTGCTGCGTATCTGTGAAGTTACAGCACAGTCAAATACATCTTTGTGTGTGGCCGTGTCTCTCTCCATCACCTCTCCCACCTCCTTTTCTCTAGTATCTCCTTTCTCCATCACCTCTCCACATCTTTCTCTAGTATCTTCTTCCTCCATCACCTCTCCACATCTTTCTCTAGGTCAGCAGTTAGCATTCTGCCAGCCAATCAGGTAAAAGAAAGGGACGAGAAAGGGAAAAGAAGAGAGTACTTTACTATCGCTACCACAGGCCAAATACCTTGTGACATTTACAAATGTCCCTCTCTCTCTGTCTTTCCTTCTCCCTTCTTGCTGTCCTGCACTCCACCATCCTCTCTCTCCCCCCTATTTATCTCACAATATCTCTCACTGACCTTCTTCTCCCCCTCTCTCTCTCTCCATCCTCCCACCATCCATCATCCCTCCCTCCTCCCTCCATCCACCCTCCATCCTTCATCCTCCCTCGATCCTCCTTCCATCCCCCCTCCAACCCCTACCCTCTATCCTCCCTCCCTCCATCCTTCATCCCCCCTCCATCCACCCTCCCTCCTCCCTCCCTCCATACAACCTTCCATCCTCCCTCCCTCAGTCCTCCATCCTCCCTCCCTCCATCCTCGCTAAAACCTCCCTCCCTCCTTCCTTCCTCCATCCATCCTCCCTCCTTCCTCCATCCATCCTCCCTCCTTCCTCCATCCATCCTCCCTCCCTCAGTCCTCCATCCTCCCTCCCTCCCTCCATCCTCGCTAAAACCTCCCTCATCCTCTCTCCATCCATCCTCCTCCCTCCATCCTCCCTCCATCCTCCCTCCTCCCTCCTGTGGTCCTCCTTCCTCCATCCATCCTCCCTCCTTCCTCCATCCATCCTCCCTCCTTCCTCCATCCATCCTCCCTCCTTCCTCCATCCATCCTCCCTCCTTCCTCCATCCCTCCCTCCAGCCTCCCTTCATCCTCCATCCATCCTCCCTTCCTCCATCTATCCTCCCTCCCTCATCCTCCCTCCCTCCATCCTCTCTCCTCCCTCCTTCCATCCTTCATCCCTCCCCATCATCCCTTTCTCCATACTTCCTCTCTCCATCCTCCCTCCCTCCATCCTCCCTCCCTCCACCCTCCCTCCTTCCTCTATCCTCCTCCCTCCATCCTCCCTACTCCCTCCACCTCCCTCCCTCCCTCATTCCTCCCTCTATCCTCCTCCCTCCATCCTCTCTCCTCCCTTCCTTCCTCCCTCCATCCTCCCTCCTCCCCCCTCCTTTGATCCGCCATCCATCCTCCCTCACTACATCCTCCCTCCATACTACAGCTATCCTGCCTCCTCCCTCCATCCTCCCCCCTCACTCCATCCTCTCTCCGTCCATCCTCCCTCCTTCCTCCCTCCCTCCATCCCCCCTCCCTCCCTCATCCGACCTCCATCCTTCCTCCCTCCCTCCCTCCCTCCCTCCCTCCATTCTACCTCCCTCCTCCCTCCATCCTCCTTCCCTCCTTCCCTCCCTCCATCCTCCCTCCCTCCCTCCATCCATTCTACCTCCATCCTCCCTCCTCCTTCCCTCCCTCCATCCTCCCTCCCTCCTACTCCTAGAGGTTTGTTTTTCCATGTCCACTTAGCTTTTAGTGCTCTCTACCTCTCCCATATCCTCTTCTCCTCTCCAGGGGAATCCATCTCTTTCCAGAGACGGTCTTATTTTAGAAAAACAAGCTGTTCCTCAGAGAGCAATGTCCGACCACACACACTCTGTTTTCCTGTGTGTGTGTGTGTGTGTGTGTGTGTGTGTGTGTGTGTGTGTGTGAAGTATCTGTTTGTGCTGCGTCTCTGTGAAGTTACAGCACAGTCAAATGCATCTTTGTGTGTGGCTGTGTCTCTCTATCTTCTTCCTCCATCACCTCTCCACATCTTTCTCTAGTATCTTCTTCCTCCATCACCTCTCCACATCTTTCTCTAGTATCTTCTTCCTCCATCACCTCTCCACATCTTTCTCTAGGTCAGCAGTTAGCATTCTGCCAGCCAATCAGGTAAAAGAAAGGGACGAGAAAGGGAAAAGAAGAGAGTACTTTACTATCGCTACCACAGGCCAAATACCATGTGACATTTACAAATGTCCCTCTCTCTGTCTTTCCTTCTCCCTTCTTTCTCTCCTGCACTCCACTGTCCTCTCTCTCTCTCTCCCTCTCTCTCTCTCCCTCTCTCTCTCTCCCCCCTCTATCTCACAAGATCTCTCTCTGCACTTCTTCTCCCTCTATCTTTCTCTCTCTCCAATCCTTCTCTCTCGCTCTCTCTGGAGATAAAAAACCTAACCTTCTCCATAGAGAGAGAACCATGACCTATATAACTACAGACCATTAAAAACACCAGTGGCCCAATTCTCTCTTTCTCTCTATCTCTCTCTCCTCTCTCTCTGTCCTCTCTCTCTTACTCGTTCTCTCGCTCACGCTCTCTCAATTCAATTTAAAAAGGGCTTTATTGGCATGGGAAACATTTCTTCTCTCATTTATCTCTCCTTTCCCGAGCAGCAGGCTGGTGAGTTATCACCTTCTCTGAATGTGTGTGTGTGTGTGAATGCCTGTGCATCACCTTCTTCTTTCTGAACATGGTACACTATATATACAAAAGTATGTGGACATCCCTTCAAATGAGTGGATTCAGCTATTTCAGCCTCACCCGTTACTGACAGGTGTATAAAATTGAGCACACAGCCATGAAATCTCCATAGACAAACATTTGCAGTAGATTGGCTTTACTGAAGAGCTCAGTAACTTTCAACGTGGCAATGTCATAAGATGCCACCTTTCCAACAAGTCAGTTCGTCAAATTTCTGCCCTGCTAGAGCTGTTCCCATCAACTGTAAGTGCTGTTTTTGTGAAGTGGAAACGGCTAGGAGCAACAATGGCTCAGCTGCGAAGTGGTAGGCCACACAAGCTCACAGAACGGGACCAACAAGTGCTGAAGCGCGTAAAAATCGCCTGTCCTCGGTTGCAACACTCTCTACCGAGTTCCAAACTGCCTCTGGAAGCAACATCAACACAAGAACTGTTCGTCGGGAGCTGCATGAAATGAGTTTCCATGGCCGAGCAGCCGCATACAAGCCTAAGATCACCATGTGCAATGCCAAGCATCGGCTGGAGTGGTGTAAAGCTCTCCGCCAGTGAAAACGCGTTCTCTGGAGTGATGAATCACGCCTTACCATCTGGCAGTCCAACGAACTAATCTGGGTTTGGTGGATGCCAGAACGCTACCTGCCCGAATGAATAGCGCCAACTGTAAAGTTTGGTGGAGGAGAAATAATGGTTTGGGGCTGTTTTTCATGGTTCGGGGTAGGCCCCTTAGTTCCAATGAAGAGAAATGTGAACACTACAGCATACAATGACATTATAGATGAGTCCGTTTTTCCAACTTTGTAGCAACAGTTGGGGAA
>NC_042959.1:12196348-12269424 GCF_901001165.1 Salmo trutta | reverse complement strand
GTGCAATGTAATGTGGATAATATTTCCCATCTTGTTTTGTTTTGTCTTTCATACCACGTCATGTTTCTTCTCAGTCATGTTGACACTGTTGCTTTAATGTATTATTATTCTGATTAATATTGTTGTTGTAGTTGCTGTTAAAACCTCTTGAGGATACAATCCCGATAACGGGATTGGTTGGACAACAACCAGTGAGATAGCATGGCGCGATATTCAAAACAAAATAATCTCAAAAATAAAATTCAAGTATTATACGTCATTTTAAAGATACTCTACTCGTTAATCCAATCACATTGTCCGATTTCAAAAAGGCTTTACGGTGAAAGCAAAACATTAGATTATTTTAGCATAGCACCTCAGCAAAAATAATAATAATTTTCCAAGCACGATAGCCATCACAAAACCAGATATACAGCTAAAATTAAGCACTAACCTTTGACAATCTTCATCAGATGACACTCCTAGGACATCATGTTAGACAATACATGCATTTTTTTGTTCAATCAAGTTTGAATTTATATCCTAAAACCCAATTTGTACATTGGCGCGTGACGTTCAGAAAATGTTTTCTCCCCATAACTCCCGGTGAATAGGCACATTTAATTTACAGAAGAACTCATAAACGTTGAAAAAATGTATAACAATTATTTAAAGAATTAGAGATAATCTACTCCTTTATGAAACCACTTTGTCAGATTTCAAAATAACGTTACGGAAAAAGCACATTGTTCAATATTTTTAGTATTAGCCTTCAATGCTAAGCTATACAGTTAGCCTACAACCACGGCGTCGATAAATCTCTAACAATATGTTAGAAATATTTACTTACCTTTGCTGATCTTCGGCGGAATGCAGTCGGATGGGCACCCACTTCCACAAGAAATGTTCATTTGTTCTGCAAAGTCCATCATTTATGTCCAAATACGTCCGTTTTGTTGACCCATCCAGAACACTTTACAATGCCATGTGGCGTGGACGCAAATCCATAGATGAAATGTTCAAAGTTCTGTCGTGTCTTTGGGTACCATTAAACTGAAGATAGGTTTATCAATTAACTCCCTGTAATTATTATCACTCGATTAAACTGATTAATCGTTTAATTGTAATTAACTAGGAGATCGGGGCACCAAGAAAAATATTCAGATTACAAAGTTATAATTTTCCTAATATAACTTTCCTATATTATAATATAGGCCGATTATCTTCTGGTTTGAATGGTGTATTTTACCTCGAGTCCAGTCTCATTCCAAACGTCGTAAATTGTTGTATCTGCACGAACCCAGTCTTTACTAAAATCATCCATACATCAATTGTCTTAAAATCATTTATTTACTACACTAAGTAATTAACAGAAAACATACAAACAGTAATTATCATCACAAAGGATTGGTATAGTAATGTGCCCTAATGGCTAACAAGCATGGCTGGTCTGTTAGACAATGGGTCATAAACGGTAAGCTGAGAAGTTACACAGAGTTCATTAATATTAACAATTGACAATTGAAGGCTCACTCATTCGGGAACAATTGCAATCAATATATATTTACGCTCATGTGTCGTCGGGATCCCTTTTGAAGAGTTATGTTCTGATGGAGAGTTTTGTCCGCGTTCTCTCTCTCTCTCTCTCTCTCTCTCGGTTAGAATGGATCTTTCAGAGCGACATTCATTAATGTCGTCATAGAATGGATGTTTCGTTGGTCTTCGCGTTCGATTATATAATTTACTTAGCTGCAAACTAATAATTAATATCAAAGACTTGTTCTTATTCTGTCGATATCGATAGTCTAAAAGTTAACCACGTGGTATGGTTCACTTTCAGTAGAGTACTTGGATGATAAAACCTAATGGGCATGGAGTGCAGGCCTGGTCTCCAGAAATGTAAATCAGGGGGTGTTTTATAGTGCCCATAGAACAGGCTTGTCAAATGACGCCTGGTCCTGTATGTGTCCCTGGGGGCGTGCCTATGACTGAGTTAGACTTGGTTACAGAAATACAATTCTATCACATTAACATCAGTACATAGCATCTCAATGTATTACAAATAGCTTTATCCTTATTAATACATTTTATACAACCATTATGATGCCAGTCTCATCGCTGAGGCTATTATATAAACAGTTTTATGGTAATATGGTTATATTGTCTCTCTATGAAACATGTGGTAGTAGATTCTCCTCTTGGAATTTTTACAACCCTGGGTTGGGGGGAAGGTAGGTTGGGTGATGGTACAAAGGGGGGGGGGGGTCAACTGTCCTTCCTGTACCCAAAGAGGCCAACGTCATGACAGTTCCATTACCGTTTGTAGAAACACGTCAAACAATGTTTACAATCAATCCTTTAGGGTATTTTTTTTACGTAAAATTGCGATAATTTTACAACCGGGCAATAGCTATTCATCCCAGAAGAAAAATATAAAAACGATGAAGTCACGTGCACGCGCATCATAAGACACCTCTCCTCAGACTGGCCAATGATTGACTGAGCCACAATGATCTGCCCGGTAACAGCTGACGGTTGAAACCAGTTCCTAAAGATTGTTGACAGCCAATGGAAGAGTTAGGAGGTGCAACGTAAATCCTATGTCACTGTAGTTTTTCAAGGGATTCAAAACAAAAACTACATTTCTAATTTCTCCCACTTCCTGATTACATTTTTCTCAGGTTTTTTGCCTGCCATATGAGTTCTGTTATACTCACAGACACCATTCAAACAGTTTTATTCATATTCCATTTTCTGGGCCAGAGTAGTAACCTGTTTAAATTGGGTACGTTTTTCATCCGGCCGTGAAAATACTGCCCCCTAGCCCCTAGAGGATAACAAAGCCATCACCTACAGAGAGATGAACCTGGAGAAGAGTCCCCCAAGCAATCTGGTCCTGGGGCTCTGTTTACAAACACAAACAGACCCCACAGAGCCCCAGGACAGCAACACAATTAGACCCAACCAAATCATGAGAAAACAAAAAGATTATTACTTGAGACATTGGAAAGAATTAACAAAGAAACAGAGCAAACTAGAATGCTATTTGGCCCTAAACAGAGAGTACACAGTGACAGAATACCTGACCACTGTGACTGACCCAAACTTAAGGAAAGCTTTGACTATGTACAGACTCAGTGAGCATAGCCTTGCTATTGAGAAAGGCCGCCGTAGGCAGACATGGCTCTCAAGAGAAGACAGGCTATATGCACACTGCCCACAAAATGAGGTGGAAACTGAGCTGCACTTCCTAACCTTCTGCCCAATGTATGACCATATTAGTGACACATATTTCCCTCATATTACACAGATCCACAAATAATTTGAAAACAAACCCGATTTTGATAAACTCCCATATCTTTTGGGTGAAATACCAGTGTGCCATCACAGCAGCAAGATTTGTGACCTGTTACCACAAGAAAAGGTCAACCAGTGAAGAACAAACACAATTGTAAATACAACCCATATTTATGCTTATTTATTTTCCCTTTTGTACTTTAACCATTTGTACATCGTTACAACACTGTATATATACATAATATTTTTATTCTTTTGGAACTTCTGTGAGTGTAATGTTTACTGTTCATTTTTATTGTTTATTTCACTTTTGTATATTATCTACTTCACTTGCTTTGGCAATGTTAACATATGTTCCCCATGCCAATAAAGCCCCTTGAATTAGAGAGAGAGAGAGAGAGAGAGAGAGAGAGAGAGAGAGAGAGAGAGAGAGAGAGAGAGAGAGAGAGAGAGAGAGAGAGAGAGAGAGAGAGAGAGAGAGAGAGAGGTGTGATGAGAGAGAGAGAGAGAGAGAGAGAGAGAGAGGTGTGATGAGAGCTGAGATGTGGCACCTCTCCAGTCTGCAACCATCTGCCTTGTGCTGGTCAGGTGAGAAGAGTGTGTTAGTGTATGTGCGTGCGTGTGTGTAGGCTACTTCCATACTGCTGATCTCGTTGTTGCCCACTCTCTCAGCCTCGTCATGCATGACCTGTGTTGGTGAGTTGGCGTTAGCATTTTACAATGGCTTGGTTGTAGTTGAACTAAATTCAAATCTAGGCAGTGTTTTTGCCATGTAGTGGTGTAGCTAACTGCTAGAACTACACACTACTCCTTTCTTTTTCGCCATGAGACCTGCCTAATTCTCACTTGAATCATCATTGTTGTGTTTAATAGGCTAAATTATACATTCTGCTACCATATGATGCCAAATGTATCTGTGTTTGCAATTGAAAGTCTATGACATGTCAGATGTACATATAACCACCCCTCCCTTAATTGGAGTAAACTAATGAACAACAATACTTAGTCTTCCACTATAATAGTAGTTTAATAGTTTAAATTGAAAAACTCAAAGCAATTCCAAGTGTCGTCTGGAGTGGTGTAAAGCTCGCTGCCATTGTACTCTGGAGCAGTGGAAACGCGTTCTCTGGAGTGATGAATCACGATTCACCATCTGGCAGTCTGAAAGATGAATCTGGGTTTGGCGGATGCCAGGAGAACGCTACCTGCCCCAAAGCATAGTGACAACATGTAAAGTTTGGTGGAGGAGGAATAATGGTCTGGGGCTATTTGTCATGGTTTGGCTAGGCCCCTTAGTTCCACTGAAGGGAAATCTTAACGCTACAGCATACAATGACATTCTAGACGATTCTGTGCTTCAAACTTTGTGGCAACAGTTTGGGGAAGACACTTTCCTGTTTCAGTATGAATTGGAAAGCAGACTGCGAACCAGGCCCAACATCAGTGCTCTTCCCTGTTTCACACCTGGTAGTTTGGTGGATGGGACTACCAGCTCTCTGTAACCTACAGGGCAACCAGTCCATCTCCTCTATACCCTGTTTCTTGTATGATGACAATGTCTGTATTTCCAATTTATTTGATGAAGTCTGGGTTTCTGCTTTTTAGGCCAAAGGCAGATGACCTCAGACCTTGTTTATTCTAGGATGAGACAGTAAAATCTGTGTCTTCCATAGTGTCTACTGTTGTTTTCATGTAGTTTAGGGTCAGACCATCACAGAAGGTGTGAGCAGAGCATGTTGAGCATCTGATTTATACCTCTTAGGTCACAGGATGGGGCTTGGGGGGGGTGTATTAGTGGGGGTTGGGCCTGTTGCTATGCTCACGGACGGGGCATATGTATGGCTTCATGTTGAGGTCCTTGCTGCAAGGGCACGGGGGGGGGGGCATAGGTCTGATCTGGGGGGCCTACATAGGGTGTGGCCAGCGTTTGTTTGGGGGGGGTGTTTGCTGTTTCGGGTGGTGATGTGGATGGTGTCATTGCTCTGTTGCTCCTGTGTGAGGTGCTGGGGCTACGGTTGAGGGTGATATCCTTCAGTGTCCTGCCAAAAGTTGGGACTGCTGACTTGTAGAGGTGGACCTGGTGGTGAAATCTGTTCAAGTCGTGTGGTGGGCCAGGTAGACGTTAGGATTTAACGCACAGTCCTCCGTCACTCTCTCTCCTTCTCTCTCTTCTCTTTATAATCCCATTTTCTCTCTTTTTCCGCTCTACCATACCTCCTCTTGTTGCCTCCATCATATTACCCACTTCAAACCCATTACTCACTGCCCTCCTCTCCTCTTCTCTCCCCCCCCTTTCTAACCCTCAGATCAAAGGCAATAGAAATTAGATGCTTCTCTAGACTACTGAAAAAAGCTGGGGCTCAACACCTACTGGTTGAAAATACAGAACAATCAGATGTAGGCCATTGTTCTTAACTGACAAAAACACCTAAACTATCCGACCAGCTACACAACCCACCCAGAGACTATCAGACCAGCTACACAACCCACCCAGAGACTATCAGACCAGCTACACAACCCACCCAGAGCCTATCAGACCAGCTACACAACCCACCCAGAGACTATCAGACCGGCTACACAACCCACCCAGAGACTCAGACCGGCTACACAACCCACCCAGAGACTCAGACCAGCTACACAACCCACCCAGAGCCTATCAGACCAGCTACACAACCCACCCAGAGACTCAGACCAGCTACACAACCCACCCAGAGACTCAGACCAGCTACACAACCCACCCAGAGCCTATCAGACCAGCTACACAACCCACCCAGAGACTCAGACCAGCTACACAACCCACCCAGAGACTCAGACCAGCTACACAACCCACCCAGAGACTCAGACCAGCTACACAACCCACCCAGAGACTCAGACCAGCTACACAACCCACCCAGAGACTATCAGACCAGCTACACAACCCACCCAGAGACTATCAGACCAGCTACACAACCCACCCAGAGACTATCAGACCAGCTACACAACCAACCCAGAGACTCAGACCAGCTACACAACCCACCCAGAGACTCAGACCAGCTACACAACCCACCCAGAGACTATCAGACCAGCTACACAACCCACCCAGAGACTCAGACCAGCTACACAACCCACCCAGAGACTCAGACCAGCTACACAACCCACCCAGAGACTCAGACCAGCTACACAACCCACCCAGAGACTCAGACCAGCTACACAACCCACCCAGAGACTATCAGACCAGCTACACAACCCACCCAGAGACTATCAGACCAGCTACACAACCCACCCAGAGACTCAGACCAGCTACACAACCCACCCAGAGACTCAGACCAGCTACACAACCCACCCAGAGACTCAGACCAGCTACACAACCCACCCAGAGACTATCAGACCAGCTACACAACCCACCCAGAGACTATCAGACCAGCTACACAACCACCCAGAGACTATCAGACCAGCTACACAACCAACCCAGAGACTCAGACCAGCTACACAACCCCACCCAGACTCAGACCAGCTACACAACCCACCCAGAGACTATCAGACCAGCTACACAACCCACCCAGAGACTCAGACCAGCTACACAACCCACCCAGAGACTCAGACCAGCTACACAACCCACCCAGAGACTCAGACCAGCTACACAACCCACCCAGAGACTCAGACCAGCTACACAACCCACCCAGAGACTATCAGACCAGCTACACAACCCACCCAGAGACTATCAGACCAGCTACACAACCCACCCAGAGACTCAGACCAGCTACACAACCCACCCAGAGACTATCAGACCAGCTACACAACCCACCCAGAGACTATCAGACCAGCTACACAACCCACCCAGAGACTATCAGACCAGCTACACAACCCACCCAGAGACTCAGACCAGCTACACAACCCAGAGACTATCAAGACTGTCCAGTAGAATATCTAACCTCACTTTATCAATCAATTCATTAAATGTATTTTATACAACCATTTTTACATCAACAGTTGTCACAAAGTGCTTTAGAGACTATCAGATACACAGTTTAAAGCCCCAAAGAGCAAGCAACTACTCAAAAGTAGTGCATTAAATAGGGAATAGGGTGCCATTCGGGACGCAGGCCAAGTCACTGAGTCTCTGAAAGCTGCTCCCTGTCTCTCAGTGCAGAATGAGATGTTTAATTACAGTATGACCCGGGGTATATTACTACATATTAATGAGCATCATTTAACTAGTGGTAACTAAGCCTTCTACTGATTAACCACAGCTGATAAGACCTCTACAAGGCCTGCCTGACACTGGGGGTGTACACACACACACACACGCACGCACGCACGCACACACGCACACACGCACACACACACACACACACACACATACACACAAACAAACAAACAAACAACTGCACACACACACAACACAATCAGACCGGAATAGATATTTAGCATCACGGTTAGAGTACATGCCTGAGATATATACCGTACAGTAACACATCTCAATCTCTCTCAATCTCTCTCTCATCACCTGTTTTCTCCCCTCTCTCTGTTTCTCCCCTCTCTCTGTTTCTCTCTCTGTTTCTCTCTCTGTTTCTCTCTCTGTTTTCTCTCTCTGTTTCACTCTCTGTTTCTCTCCTGTTTCTCCCCTCTCTCTGTTTCTCCCCCCTCTCTGTTTCTCTCTCTGTTTCTCTCTGTTTCTCTCTCTGTTTCTCTCTCTGTTTCTCCCCTATCGCTGTTTCTCTCTCTGTTTCTCTCCTGTTTCTCTCCTCTCTCTGTTTCTCTCCTGTTTCTCTCCTCTCTCTGTTTCTCTCCTCTCTCTGTTTATCTCTCTGTTTCTCTCTCTGTTTCTCTCTCTGTTTCTCTCTCTGTTTCTCTCTCTGTTACTCTCTCTGTTACTCTCTCTGTTACTTTCTCTGTTACTTTCTCTGTTTCTCTCTCTGTTTTTCTCTCTCTGTTTCTCTCCTGTTTCTCCCCTCTCTCTGTTTCTCTCTCTGTTTCTCTCTGTTTCTCTCTCTGTTTCTCTCCTGTTTCTCTCTCTGTTTCTCTCTCTGTTTCTCTCCTGTTTCTCTCTCTGTTTCTCTCTCTGTTTCTCTCCTGTTTCTCTCCTCTCTCTGTTTCTCTCCTGTTTCTCCCCTCTCTCTGTTTCTCTCTCTGTTTCTCTCTCTGTTTCTCTCTCTGTTTCTCTCGCTGTTTCTCTCTCTGTTTCTCTCTCTGTTTCTCTCTGTTTCTCTCCTGTTTCTCTCTCTGTTTCTCTCCTCTCTCTGTTTATCTCTCTGTTTCTCTCTCTGTTTCTCTTCTGTTTCACTCCTGTTTCTCTCTCTGTTTCTCTCTCTGTTTCTCTCTCTGTTTATCTCTGTTTTTCTCTCTCTGTTTCTCTCCTGTTTCTCCCCTCTCTCTGTTTCTCTCTCTGTTTCTCTCGCTGTTTCTCTCTCTGTTTCTCTCCTGTTTCTCTCTCTGTTTCTCTCTGTTTCTCTCTGTTTCTCTCTCTGTTTCTCTCTCTGTTTCTCTCCTGTTACTCTCTCTGTTTCTCTCTGTATCTCTCTCTGTATCTCTCTCTGTTTCTCTCTCTGTTTCTCTCCTGTTTCTCTCCTCTCTCTGTTTCTCTCGCTGTTTCTCTCCTGTTTCTCCCCTCTCTCTGTTTCTCCCCTCTCTCTGTTTCTCTCCTGTTTCTCTCTCTGTTTCTCCCCTCTCTCTGTTTCTCTCTCTGTTTCTCTCTCTGTTTCTCTCTCTGTTTCTCTCTCTGTTTCTCTCTCTGTTTCTCTCTCTGTTACTCTCTCTGTTACTTTCTCTGTTTCTCTCTCTGTTTCTCTCTGTTTTTCTCTCTCTGTTTCTCTCTCTGTTTCTCTCCTGTTTCTCTCGCTGTTTCTCTCTCTGTTTCTCTCCTGTTTCTCTCTCTGTTTCTCTCTGTTTCTCTCTCTGTTTCTCTCCTGTTTCTCTCTCTGTTTCTCTCCTGTTTCTCTCTCTGTTTCTCTCCTGTTTCTCCCCTCTCTCTGTTTCTCTCTCTGTTTCTCTCTGTTTCTCTCTGTTTCTCTCCTGTTTCTCTCTCTGTTTATCTCTCTGTTTCTCTCCTGTTTCTCTCTCTGTTTCTCTCCTGTTTCACTCCTGTTTCTCTCTCTGTTTCTCTCCTCTCTCTGTTTATCTCTCTGTTTCTCTCTGTTTCTCTCTCTGTTTCTCTCTCTGTTTCTCTCCTGTTACTCTCTCTGTTTCTCTCTGTTTCTCTCTCTGTTTCTCTCCTGTTTCTCTCTCTGTTTCTCTCTCTGTTTCTCTCCTGTTTCTCTCCTCTCTCTGTTTCTCTCCTGTTTCTCCCCTATCGCTGTTTCTCTCTCTGTTTCTCTCTGTTTCTCTCTCTGTTTCTCTCTGTTTCTCACTCTGTTTCTCTCCTGTTTCTCTCCTCTCTCTGTTTCTCACTCTGTTTCTCTCCTGTTTCTCTCTCTGTTTCTCTCTGTTTCTCTCTCTGTTTCTCCCCTATCGCTGTTTCTCTCTCTGTTTCTCTCTGTTTCTCTCTCTGTTTCTCTTGCTGTTTCCTCTCTCTGTTTCTCTCTCTGTTTCTCTCTGTTTCTCTCTCTGTTTCTCTCCTGTTTCTCTCTCTGTTTCTCTCTGTTTCTCTCTCTGTTTCGCTCCTGTTTCTCTCCTGTTTCTCTCCTGTTTCTCTCTTGTTCTCTCTCCTTTCTCTCTGTTTCTTCTCTTTTCCTCCTGTTTATCCCCTCTCTGTTTCTCTCTGTTTCTCCCTATCGCTGTTCTCTCTGTTTCTCTCTAATTCTCTCTGTTTCACTCTGTTCCCTCTGTCCTTCCTCTCTCTGTTTATATCTCTGTTTCTCTGTTTCTCTCTCTGTCCCTATCGCTGTTCTCTCTCTGTTACTCTTCTGTTTCTCTCTGTTTCTGTTCTCTCTCTGTCTCTATCGTTTCTCCTCTGTTTCTCTCTGTTTCTCTCTGTTTCTCTCTTGTTTCTCTCTCTGTTTCTCTCTCTGTTCCTCTCTCTGTTTCTCTTGCTGTTTCTTCCTGTTCTCTCTGTTCTATCCTGTTCTTCCTGTTCTCCCTCTCTGTTTCTCTCTGTTTCTCTCTCTGTTTCTCTCCTGTTTCTCTCCTCTCTCTGTTTCTCTCTCTGTTTCTCTCTGTTTCTCTCCTGTTTCTCCCCTCTCTCTGTTTCTCTCTCTGTTTCTCTCTGTTTCTCTCTGTTTCTCTCTCTGTTTCTCTTTGTTTCTCACTCTGTTTCTCTCCTGTTTCTCTCTGTTTCTCTCCTCTCTCTGTTTATCTCTCTGTTTCTCTCTCTGTTTCTCTCTCTGTTTCTCCCCTATCGCTGTTTCTCTCTCTGTTTCCCTCTGTTTGTCTCTCTGTTTCTCTCTGTTTCTCACTCTGTTTCTCTCCTGTTTCTCTCTGTTTCTCTCCTCTCTCTGTTTCTCTCTCTGTTTCTCTCTGTTTCTCTCCTGTTTCTCCCCTCTCTCTGTTTCTCTCTCTGTTTCTCTCTGTTTCTCTCTCTGTTTCTCTCTGTTTCTCACTCTGTTTCTCTCCTGTTTCTCTCTGTTTCTCTCCTCTCTCTGTTTATCTCTCTGTTTCTCTCTCTGTTTCTCTCTCTGTTTCTCCCCTATCGCTGTTTCTCTCTCTGTTTCCCTCTGTTTGTCTCTCTGTTTCTCTCTGTTTCTCACTCTGTTTCTCTCCTGTTTCTCTCTGTTTCTCTCCTCTCTCTGTTTATCTCTCTGTTTCTCTCCTGTTTCTCCCCTATCGCTGTTTCTCTCTCTGTTTCTCTCTCTGTTTCTTTCCTGTTTCTCTCTCTGTTTCGCTCATGTTTCTCTCTCTGTTTCTCTCTCTGTTTCTCCCCTATCGCTGTTTCTCTCTCTGTTTCTCTCTCTGTTTCTCTCTCTGTTTCTCTCTCTGTTTCTTTCCTGTTTCTCTCTCTGTTTCTCTCTCTGTTTCTCCCCTACCGCTGTTTCTCTCTCTGTTTCTCTCTGTTTCTCTCTCTGTTTCTCCCCTATCGCTGTTTCTCTCTCTGTTTCTCTCTGTTTCTCTCTGTTTCTCTCTCTGTTTCTCTCTCTGTTTCTCTCTGTTTCTCTCCTGTTTCTCTCCTGTTTCTCTCTCTGTTTCTCTCTGTTTCTCTCCTGTTTCTCTCCTGTTTCTCTCTCTGTTTCTCTCTCTGTTTCTCTCTGTTTCTCTCTCTGTTTCTCTCCTGTTTCTCTCTCTGTTTCTCTCCTCTCTCTGTTTCTCTCTCTGTTTCACTCCTGTTTCTCTCTGTTTCTCTCCTGTTTCTCTCTGTTTCTCTCTGTTTCTCTCCTGTTTCTCTCTCTGTTTCTCTGTTTCTCTGTTTATCTCCTGTTTCTCTCTCTGTTTCTCTCTCTGTTTCTCTCTGTTTCTCTCTCTGTTTCTCCCCTCTCTCTGTTTTCTCCCCTCTCTCTGTTTCTCCCCTCTCTCTGTTTCTCCCCTCTCTCTGTTTCTCTGTCTGTTTCTCTGTCTGTTTCTCTGTCTGTTACTCTCTCTGTTTCTCTCTCTGTTTCTCTCTCTGTTTCTCTCCTGTTTCTCTCTCTGTTTCTCTCTCTGTTTCTCTCCTGTTTCTCTCCTGTTTCTCTCTCTGTTTCTCCCCTATCGCTGTTTCTCTCTCTGTTTCTCTCTGTTTCTCTCTCTGTTTCTCTCTCTGTTTCTCTCCTGTTTCTCTCTCTGTTTCTCTCTCTGTTTCTCCCCTATCGCTGTTTCTCTCTCTGTTTCTCTCTGTTTCTCTCTCTGTTTCTCTCTCTGTTTCTCACTCTGTTTCTCTCCTGTTTCTCTCTCTGTTTCTCTCCTCTCTCTATTTATCTCTCTGTTTCTCTCTCTGTTTCTCTCGCTGTTTCTCTCTCTGTTTCCCTCTGTTTCTCTCCTGTTTCTCTCCTGTTTCTTTCCTGTTTCTCTCTCTGTTTCTCCCCTATCGTTGTTTCTCTCTCTGTTTCCCTCTGTTTCTCTCCTGTTTCTCTCCTGTTTCCCTCTGTTTCTCTCCTGTTTCTTTCCTGTTTCTCTCTCTGTTTCGCTCATGTTTCTCTCTCTGTTTCTCTCTGTTTCGCTCATGTTTCTCTCTCTGTTTCTCTCCTGTTTCTCCCCTCTCTCTGTTTCTTTCCTGTTTCTCTCTCTGTTTCTCCCCTATCGCTGTTTCTCTCTCTGTTTCTCTTTGTTAATCTCTCTCTGTTTCTCTCTGTTTCTCACTCTGTTTCTCTCTCTGTTTCTCTCTCTGTTTCTCTCCTCTCTCTGTTTCTCTCCTGTTACTCTCTCTGTTTCTCTCCTGTTTCTCTCTCTGTTTCTCTCCTGTTTCTCTCCTGTTTCTCTCTCTGTTTCTCTCCTCTCTCTCTCTGTTTTTCTCTCTGTTACTCTCTCTGTTTCTCTCTGTTTCTCTCTCTGTTTCTTTCTCTGTTTCTCTCTCTGTTTCTCTCTGTTTCTCTCTGTTTCTCTCTCTGTTTCTCTCTCTGTTTCTCTCTCTGTTTCTCTCTCTGTTTCTCTCTCTGTTTCTCTCCTCTCTCTGTTTCTCTCCTGTTTCTCTCTCTGTTTCTCTCTCTGTTTCTCCCCTATCGCTGTTTCTCTCTCTGTTTCCCTCTGTTTCTCTCTCTGTTTCTCTCTGTTTCTCTCTCTGTTTCTCTCTCTGTTTCTCTCTGTTTCTCTGTTTCATCTCTGTTTCTCTCTCTGTTTATCTCTGTTTCTCTCTCTGTTTCTCTCTCTGTTTCTCTCTGTTTCTCTGTTTCTCTCTGTTTATCTCTGTTTCTCTCTCTGTTTCTCTCTCTGTTTCTCTCCTGTTTCTCTCTCTGTTTCTCTCTCTGTTTCTCCCCTATCGCTGTTTCTCTCTCTGTTTCTCTTTGTTAATCTCTCTCTGTTTCTCTCTGTTTCTCACTCTGTTTCTCTCCTGTTTCTCTCTCTGTTTCTCTCCTCTCTCTGTTTATCTCTCTGTTTTTCTCTGTTTCTCTCTCTGTTTCTCCCCTATCGCTGTTTCTCTCTCTGTTTCTCTCTGTTTCTCTCTCTGTTTCTCTCTCTGTTTCTCTCTCTGTTTCTCTCTCTGTTTCGCTCATGTTTCTCTCTCTGTTTCTCTCTCTGTTTCTCTCATGTTTCTCTCTCTGTTTCTCTCTCTGTTTCTCTCCTCTCTCTGTTTCTCTCTCTGTTTCTCTCGCTGTTTCTCTCGCTGTTTCTCTCTCTGTTTCTCTCTCTGTTTCTCTCTCTGTTTCTCTCCTGTTTCTCTCTGTTTCTCTCTGTTTCTCTCTGTTTCTCTCTCTGTTTCTCCCCTATCGCTGTTTCTCTCTCTGTTTCTCTCTCTGTTTCTCTCTCTGTTTCTCTCTCTGTTTCTCTCCTGTTTCTCTCCTGTTTCTCTCTGTTTCTCTCTGTTTCTCTCTGTTTCTCTCTCTGTTTCTCTCTCTGTTTCTCTCCTGTTTCTCTCTCTGTTTCTCTCTCTGTTTCTCTCTCTGTTTCTCTCCTGTTTCTCTCCTCTCTCTGTTTCTCTCTCTGTTTCTCTCTCTGTTTCTCTCTCTGTTTCTCTCCTGTTTCTCTCCTCTCTCTGTTTCTCTCTCTGTTTCTCTCTGTTTCTCTCTCTGTTTCTCACTCTGTTTCTCACTCTGTTTCTCACTCTGTTTCTCACTCTGTTTCTCTCCTCTCTCTGTTTCTCTCTCTGTTTCTCTCTGTTTCTCTCTCTGTTTCTCTCTCTGTTTCTCTCTGTTTCTCTCTCTGTTTCTCCCCTATCGCTGTTTCTCTCTCTGTTTCTCTCTCTGTTTCTCTCTCTGTTTCTCTGTTTCTCTCCTGTTTCTCTCTCTGTTTCTCTCTCTGTTTCTCTCTCTGTTTCTCTCTCTGTTACTCTCTCTGTTACTCTCTCTGTTACTCTCTCTGTTACTCTCTCTGTTTCTCTCTCTGTTTCTGTCTGTTTCTCTCTCTGTTTCTCTCCTGTTTCTCTCTCTGTTTCGCTCATGTTTCTCTGTTTCTCTCTCTGTTTATCTCCTGTTTCTCCCCTCTCTCTGTTTCTCTCTCTGTTCATCTCCTCTCTTCCCCTCTCTCTTTATTGTCTCCTCTTTATATAACAATCTATTCCCTGTGCACTCTGCTATGAAAGCTGCTCTTCTACAGATACCAACCCAACCCGTCTTCCCTACACTATCAACCCCTGTCCTCCCCACACTATCAACCCCTGTCCTCCCTACACTATCAACCCCTGTCCTCCCTACACTATCAACCCCGGTCCTCCCCACACTATCAACCCCTGTCCTCCCCACACTATCAACCTCTGTCTTCCCTACACTATCAACCCCTGTCCTCCCTACACTATCAACCCCTGTCCTCCCTACACTATCAACCCCTGTCCTCCCCACACTATCAACCCCTGTCCTCCCTACACTATCAACCCCTGTCCTCCCTACACTATCAACCCCTGTCCTCCCCACACTATCAACCCCTGTCCTCCCTACACTATCAACCCCTGTCCTCCCTACACTATCAACCCCTGTCCTCCCTACACTATCAACCCCTGTCCTCCCCACACTATCAACCCCTGTCCTCCCCACACTATCAACCCCTGTCTTCCCTACACTATCAACCCCTGTCCTCCCTACACTATCAACCCCTGTCCTCCCTACACTATCAACCCCTGTCCTCCCTACACTATCAACCCCTGTCCTCCCCACACTATCAACCCCTGTCCTCCCCACACTATCAACCCCTGTCCTCCCTACACTATCAACCCCTGTCCTCCCTACACTATCAACTCTCCGTGTTATTTTCTCCTGTGTAATCGTTTTACTCTCACTCCTCTCTCATCTGTCCTTTCACTTCTATCCTCCTCCATTTCCTCTCACTGCTCTGTTTCTTCTCTTATCCTTCATTCCATCTCTCTCTTCGTTCTCTCTTTCATCCCCGTCTGTTTCCTTTCTCCATTACTCACGTAGAATTCCTCAGTCTATATGTTTTCACACACACACACACACACACACACACACACACACACACACACGCACACACACACACACCTCCCCTGGGGGTAACCAGAATTCTGATGATGAACCAATGCACCCCACACACATTCATTTCTCTTCTCTTCCTCTACCAATCCCTCTCTTCCTCTTCCTCCCCTCTATTCTCTCATACAGCCACCAGCTGGAGGAAGCAGAGATATGTTGTGGCCAATTAGAAAAATAGGGAGCTGAAAGTTGACTAATTAACACTAATTCACAAACAAAATGGTGGCTCTTCCTTAGACAGACACACACATGCTCACGCACACACACGCTCACGCACACACACACACACACACACACACACACATTCTTGCGCAGCTAACCTGGGACATACAATTCAGTCCCATTCAAAATCCTATTTTCCCTAACCCATAACCCTAAACCTAACCCTGAACTTAACCCTAAGCCGAACACTAACCCTAACCTTAACCCTAACCCTATACCTAGCCCTAGCTCCTAACCCTAATTCTAACCCTAACCTTATCCCTAAACCCCCTAGAAAATGCATTTGACCTTGTGGGGACCAACAAAATGTCCACAGTTCTGGTCCCCACAAGTATAGTTAAACACGTCCACACACACACACACAATTACTCTCAGCTATATTTACTGCCAGGCAATATTCTGATCGCGTTAGTGAAACTCATTATTGCGCAATGACATAGTACAGAGAACAAACAACTTCCATAGAGAAGCATCCGTCTCTGTTCATGTGTGTTTTGTGTCTGTATATGAGTGTGTGTCAGTATGTGTGTATTTATGTTAGCTAGCTGCCAGGTTAGGCCACAACTCAGGCTCCCAGTGAGAGAAAGCTGTGGATACACAACAAGGACAGAATATGTAGCAGACAGAGGAGATGGAAAACTGAAGACATGGAAAACTGAAGAAGAGAGTGAAAACTGAAGAAGAGAGGGAAAACTGAAGAAGAGAGTGAAAACTGAAGACATGGAAAACTGAAGAAGACATGGAAAACTGAAGAAGAGATGGAAAACTGAAGAAGAGTGGGAAAACTGAAGACATGGAAAACTGAAGAAGAGATGGAAAACTGAAGACATGGAAAACTGAAGAAGAGATGGAAAACTGAAGAAGACATGGAAAACTGAAGAAGCCATGGAAAACTGAAGAAGAGATGGAAAACTGAAGACATGGAAAACTGAAGAAGAGTGTGAAAACTGAAGAAGAGAGGGAAAACTGAAGACATGGAAAACTGAAGAAGAGTGTGAAAACTGAAGACATGGAAAACTGAAGAAGAGAGTGAAAACTGAAGAAGACATGGAAAACTGAAGAAGAGTGGGAAAACTGAAGACATGGAAAACTGAAGAAGACATGGAAAACTGAAGAAGACATGGAAAACTGAAGAAGAGTGTGAAAACTGAAGAAGAGAGGGAAAACTGAAGACATGGAAAACTGAAGAAGAGTGTGAAAACTGAAGACATGGAAAACTGAAGAAGAGAGTGAAAACTGAAGAACTGCAATGATTGTGTTTTCAGCTTGTGGGTGCATTATATGCGCTACAATCAGTTATGATTGCATGTCTACTTGCATTAATTACAGTTGAAGTCTGAGGTTTAAAAGTCATTAAAACTCATTTTTCAACCACTCCACAAATTTCTTGTTAACAAACTATAGTTTTGGTAAGTCGGTTAGGACCTCTACTTTGTGCATGACACAAGTAATTTTTCCAACAATTGTTTACAGACAGATTATTTCACTTATAATTCACTGTATCACAATTCCAGTGGGTCAGAAGTTTACATACACTAAAGTTGACTGTGCCTTTAAACAGCTTGGAAAATTCCAGAAAATGATGTCATGGCTTTAGAAGCTTCTGACAGGCTACTTGACATAATTTGAGTCAATTGGAGGTGTACCTGTGAATGTATTTCAAGGCCTACCTTCAAACTCAGTGCCTCTTTGCTTGACATCATGGGAAAATCAAAAGAAATCAGCCAAGACCTCAGAAAAAAATTTGTCTGGTTCATCCTTGGGAGCAATTTCCAAACAACTGAAGGTACCACGTTCATCTGTACAAACAATAGTACGCAAGTATAAACACCATGGGACCACGTAGCCGTCATACCCCTCAGGAAGGAGACGCGTTCTGTCTCCTATAGATGAACGTACTTTGGTGCGAAAGCTGCAAATCAATCCTAGACCAACAGCAAAGGACCTTGTGAAGATGCTGGAGGAAACAAGTACAAAAGTATCTATATCCACAGTCAAACGAGTCCTATATCGACATAACCTGAAAGGCCGCTCAGCAAGGAAGAAGACACTGCTCCAAAACCGCCATAAAAAAGCCAGACTACGGTTTGCAACTGCACATGGGGACAAAGATCGTACTTTTTGGAGAAATGTCCTTTGTTCTGATGGAACAAAAATAGAACTGTTTGGCCATAATGACCATTGTTATGTTTGGATGAAAAAGGGGGAGGCTTGCAACCCAAAGAACACAATCCCAACCGTGAAGGACGGGGGTGGCAGCATCATGTTGTGGGGGTGCTTTGCTGCAGGAGGGACTGGTGCACTTCACAAAATAGATGGCATCATGACGCAGGAAAATTATGTGGATATATTGAAGCAACATCTCCAGACATTAGTCAAGCTTGGTCACAAATGGGTCTTCCAAATGCACAGTGACCCCAAGCATACTTCCAAAGTTGTGGCAAAATGGCTTGAGGATAACAAAGGTAAGGTATTGGAGTGGACATCACAAAGCCCTGACCTCAACCCTATAGACAATTTGTGGGCAGAACTGAAAAGGCGTGTGTGAGCAAGGAGGCCTACAAACCTGACTCAGTTACACCAGGTCTGTCAGAAGGAATGGGCCAAAATTCAGCCAACTTATTGTGGGAAACTTGTGGACGGCTACCCGAAACGTTTTGACCCAAGTTAAACAATTTAAAGGCAATGCTACGAAATACTAATTGAGTGTATGTAAACTTCTCACCCACTGGGAATATGATGAAAGAAATAAAATCTGAAATAAATCATTCTCTCTACTATTATTCTGACATTTCACAGTCTTAAAATAAAGTGGTAATCCTAACAAACCTAAGACAGGGAATTTTTACTCGGATTAAATGTCAGGAATTGTGAAAAAACTGAGTTTAAATGTATTTGGCTAAGGTGTATGTAAACTTCCGACTTCAACTGTATATAATTATTCATATACGCCTACTGTATGATAGCTAGCAAATGAATTAGCTTAATAACGTCAGCCTGCCTTGCTGGAACTTCTGAAGAAGGAAAATGTTTTATTTCTACAATTTCCAAAAGCTAACCAAACAAAAACATCATTACCTTTAAGAGATGTGTTTGTGCTGTCATGTGCATTAGTAGCACAATTTCTAACTGATTTACATTTGTTTTTACTTACACTTGTATGTTGACTCCATATATTGACGTTGAGGTTTTAATTTATGGCCGACTTATCTTAGTGGATTTACAATCGTCGCAAATTGAATGATGGGGCGTTTCAGGCCCCAAAGTGAACATAATTGTACACTCGCAAACTCTACTAAAAATGAGGGCTGAGGGGTTTACATTGCAAACTTCCCTTGCTTTGCTAATTATTTGGACCGCCCTCCAAGAAGGTGAAGGGGATTCCCTCAAGGGCATAAGGTGAGGGTAAGTGGACAAGGGTGTATCTTTTATGAGTTTGAACCGCAGCCCTAGTTTTGATCAGAGAGCAGGGTGGTAGAGCAACATGTTGGGAGATAGTTTTGATCAGAGAGCAGGGTAGTAGAGCTAAATGTTATGAGATAATTTGAGAATCTGTTGTCTGCACTGGGCAGACAAAATAACACACACATATGCAGTACTCTGTGCGCGCGCACACACACACACACACACACACACACACACACAAGCACTGAGACAAAGACATATGGTCAGGTATGAGTGTGTGTGACTAACCAGGAGGATGAGAAGGCATTTCTAAGTCTCTTCATTTGTGAGTCAAGAGGTTTTCTCATCAGTATGTGAGTCTTTAAACCCCACTGGATAACAGAACTGGATAACAGAGCGGGTGACTGAGACTGGTGTGATTGTGTGTGTTGTGCACAGTGTTGGAGAAGCTACTATGAAAATATAGTTTACCAAGCTACCAATTACTTCACACTGGAAGAAGTTAATCTACACTAAAGCTACCATTTAATAAGAATATAGTTGACTTCACTAAAGTTAATCTGAAAAAGTAGTTCACTACATCCAAACTGAACGATTATCAGAATGGGAGAAGGTAAGGAACTTGACTGTCGGCCCTGCATTAAAGACCAAAATTGTCTAAAGAAAATTGTGATAAATAAAAAGTATAACAGTTTCATTTAAGGACCAAAAAATTGACAGCTGCGCCATACAGGTTGCTAAATAGTTGGGAGATTTTCAATGTACTGATTCCATGGTACCTGGTTTATGAACTGATACACAAAACAATGCTAGATTCAAAACTTTGAGTTTTTCAATTTAAATTATTATTCAAAATTCTGCCAACCAATAAACTGTTATATTCAGTATACGGGGGAAACAACCATTCAGCTCTGCAGATTTACCTGCCAAGAAACAGAATCATTAGATCACTTGTTTTGGCATTGCCAGAGTGACACCACTAGGGATCCCCAAGTGGCACAGTGGTCTAAGGCACTGCATCTCAGTGCTAGAGGCATCACTACAGAGCTTGGTTTGATTCCATTCTGTATCACAACGGGCCATGATTGGGAGTCCCATAGGGCGGCGCACAATTGGCCCAGCGTCGTCCGGGGTAGGCCGTCATTGTAAATAAGAATTTGTTCTTAACTGACTTGCCAAGTTAAATAAAAAATGAAATATGTACTGTAGCTTGTTTTGGTTGCAGGTTCAGGAATTGATGAAAAATTGCAACATTTACTTGGAGCTAACTCTGCAAATAGCACTGCTAGGTGATTTGAAAAGTCATAATCAATCAATCAATAATATAATAATACTCGAAGCAAAGGTGTTTATCTTTAATTTACAATCTGTAGAAACTATTATTAGAATAGAAACTTTTAGAATAGAAACTATTAGAATAGAAAGATTCAGAACTTTTGTGAAACAGCACAGTGGCAGCTAGAAATCCAATTGGTCTTCAGAGATAGATAGGAGGGGTTGAGGGTGGGACTAAAAACAAACAAAAGATAAATAATGTAAAATATACTGTCCATGAATTGTATATAGTATGTATAATCTGGAAGTGGAAGACTAAGTATTGTTGTTCATTAGTTTACTCCAATTAGGGGAGGGGTGGTACGGATAAGTCAAAATAATAATGAAGGAAAATGTATTTAAAATAACAAAAACATATATGGGGGATTGGAAATGATGCAGACAATTACATTGATAGAAGCCACAATCTATCTGCAATAGAAGGGCATTCTATGCCATCAAAAAAAACATAGAATTCAACATTAGGATCTGGCTAAAAAATACTTCAATCAGTTATAGAACCCATTGCTCATTATTGTTGTGAGGTCTGTGGTCCACTCACCAACCAAGAATTCACAAAATGGAGCAAACACCAAATTGAGAGTCTGCATCCGTGTACAACGTAAAATACCAAATAATGCAGGCAGAGCATAATTAAGACAATACCCACTAATTATCAAAATCCAGAAAAGAGCCATTAAATTCTACAACCACCTAAAAGGAAGCGATTCTCAAACCTTTCATAACAAAGCCATCACCTACAGAGAGATGAACCTAGAGAAGATTCCCCCAAGCAAGCTAATCCCGAGGCTTGTTCACAAACAGACCCCACATAGCCCCAGGACAGAAAAACAAAACCAACCAAATCATAAGAAAACTAAAAGATATTTACTTGACAGATTGGAAAGAATTAACCAAAAAACAAAGCAAACTAGAATGCTATTTGGCCCTTACCAGAGAGTACAAAGTGGCAAAATACCTGAGCACTGTGACTGACCCAACATTAAGAAAATCCTTGACTATGTACAGACTCAGTGAGCATAGCCTTGCTATTGAGAGAGGTTGCCATCGGCAGACCTGGCTCTCAAGAGAAGACAGGCAATGTGGACACTGCCCACAAAATGAAGTGGAAACTGAGCTGCACTTCCTAACCTCTTGACAAATGTATGACCATATTAGAGACACATATTTCCCTCAGATTACACAGATCCACAAAGAATTCGAAAACAAATCCAATTTTGATAAACTCCCATATCTATTAGGTGAAATACCACAGTGTTCCATCACAGCAACAAGATTTGTGAGAAGAAACACCATTGTAAATATATTTATGTTTATTTATTTTCCCTTTTGTACGTCAACTATTTGCACATTATTACAACACTGTACATAGACATAATATGACATTTAAGATGTCTCTATTCCTTTGAAACTTTTGTGAGTGCAATGTTTACTGTTCATTTTTGATTGTTTATTTCACTTTTCTTAATTATCTATTCCACATATGTTTCCCATGCCAAAAAAGCCCTTTAATTGACTTGAGTGTTGTGACTGTTTTTATTTTTTGTTTGCACATTTCTTTTCTCTTCTGCTGTTATGAACGGAACAGACATCAAATAGAGAGACTGGTTCACAGTACAGTTCATAATCAGTCCTGCCCTTTGCAGCAGCTCTATCAGCTCATCTCAGTCATGTTTTTGGGGAGGAGACTGGGGCTGAATCAGTCATTTCTAGGCTTGCTCCTCTGAACATATGCTTACTTTATTCACTATACAAAATCAAATCAGCCACAACATGTTGAACTTTACCCCTAGCATCAAATCAGCCACAACATGTTGAACTTTACCCCTAGCATCAAATCAGCCACAACATGTTGAACTTTACCCCTAGCATCAAATCAGCCACAACATGTTGAACTTTACCCCTAGCATCAAATCAGCCACAACATGTTGGACTTTAACCCTAGCATCAAATCAGCCACAACATGTTGAACTTTACCCCTAGCATCAAATCAGCCACAACATGTTGAACTTTACCCCTAGCATCAAATCAGCCACAACATGTTGAACTTTACCCCTAGCATCAAATCAGCCACAACATGTTGAACTTTACCCCTAGCATCAAATCAGCCACAACATGTTGGACTTTACCCCTAGCATCAAATCAGCCACAACATGTTGAACTTTACCCCTAGCATCAAATCAGCCACAACTTGTTGGACTTTACCTCTAGCATCAAATCAGCCACAACATGTAGGACTTTACCCCTAGCATCAAATCAGCCACAACATGTTGAACATTACCCCTAGCATCAAATCAGCCACAACATGTTGGACTTTAACCCTAGCATCAAATCAGCCACAACATGTTGAACTTTACCCCTAGCATCAAATCAGCCACAACATGTTGAACTTTACCCCTAGCATCAAATCAGCCACAACATGTTGAACTTTACCCCTAGCATCAAATCAGCCACAACATGTTGGACTTTACCCCTAGCATCAAATCAGCCACAACATGTTGAACTTTACCCCTAGCATCAAATCAGCCACAACATGTTGAACTTTACCCCTAGCATCAAATCAGCCACAACATGTTGAACTTTACCCCTAGCATCAAATCAGCCACAACATGTTGAACTTTACCCCTAGCATCAAATCAGCCACAACATGTTGAACTTTACCCCTAGCATCAAATCAGCCACAACATGTTGAACTTTACCCCTAGCATCAAATCAGCCACAACATGTTGAACTTTACCCCTAGCATCAAATCAGCCACAACATGTTGGACTTTACCCCTAGCATCAAATCAGCCACAACATGTTGAACTTTACCCCTAGCATCAAATCAGCCACAACTTGTTGGACTTTACCTCTAGCATCAAATCAGCCACAACATGTAGGACTTTACCCCTAGCATCAAATCAGCCACAACATGTTGAACATTACCCCTAGCATCAAATCAGCCACAACATGTTGAACTTTACCCCTAGCATCAAATCAGCCACAACATGTTGAACTTTACCCCTAGCATCAAATCAGCCACAACATGTTGAACTTTACCCCTAGCATCAAATCAGCCACAACATGTTGGACTTTACCCCTAGCATCAAATCAGCCACAACATGTTGAACTTTACCCCTAGCATCAAATCAGCCACAACATGTTGAACTTTACCCCTAGCATCAAATCAGCCACAACATGTTGAACTTTACCCCTAGCATCAAATCAGCCACAACATGTTGAACTTTACCCCTAGCATCAAATCAGCCACAACATGTTGAACTTTACCCCTAGCATCAAATCAGCCACAACATGTTGAACTTTACCCCTAGCATCAAATCAGCCACAACATGTTGAACTTTACCCCTAGCATCAAATCGAACTTAGTATAGATCTTATCTATACTTTTCTTACTGATTTAACCTTTCCTCTCCTCTATTTTCCTCTCCTCTATTTTCCTTTCATTCGACCTTGTGTTGTTCTTCAGCAGTTTCTCTTTCTTTTCTGTCTTTGGTTTCATCTCCCATTGAGAGAGATTGCAATAGATTGCTTAGCAACAAAACGCGCAACTATGGGCCAAAACAGACCAGGTTGGCTTAGATTGTTGGCAACATGTAAACTATATTTAGTTTCCAAATGTTTGTTGAAAACATAAATACATTTGCACATCGTTACAGTTGTTGGTTATCTAGCTAGCGAATTTTAGCCATAATTATTAGCATAGTTATGACATCAGTCAAAACATCTAAAAACAACACAAGGTATCAATAACAAGATACAACGAGCTGAAAAGAGCCACCTACGATTTCCCACAAGGCAGCTTCTTGTCATTGTTGCTAGCTATCCAGTGCATTCATTTGAACAGGATCCGGCACCTCTCAGTTTTGGACTGTTTTGTTCTGAATCCATTTGCCAGGATCCGGTACCTCTGGTGGCATGAAAAATAATTTCCCCAGTTTGCAATGTAACAGTTCTAATAAAATCAATCATAGTTCATTCAAATTGACGCCTCTGTAATTCTCCTGGCTGCCCTCTAAAAAACGTCATGTCAAAACCGTGATGGATATTCTAAGAATTGATTGGTGTTGCGCTGGCCGGGGTTTATGGTTTGCACAACATTGTAGCCTATATAGACCAACGCGTGGACATTGCTGTGGTAGAGAGGAGTGTGCCTGTATCTCTCACAGAACTGGAATGGGATTCACTTTCTATTATCTCTCTTCCTCTCCCTGCTCTGATATACATGAGCCTGCAACTCTCATCTCTCCAGCGTTGCACATAATCATGTATTTCCTTATTGAATCATAGCTGCGGGAAGGGTCCTGGAGATGCTGCAGCACCTCTGATGAATGTAAATACATTTGCCAAAGATATAGAATTACTGCTGTCTGTTCAGAAATAAATAATTCTGAAAACTAGACCAGGAGTGGGCCTATAATTCAGCCCCAGATGATCAGTTGTTTGTTTCTTTGTTTTGTCTATAGTTGTGGATTCTGTATAGCCCAATCACAAGGCATGCCTACAGTCGGGAACGCGCAGCAAATCTGTCAGTAAACAGCATACAGCCAAAACCGGCTTTTCGCTATATTTCAAATACAATCGCGGGAAAACACAGATCCTTCTGAAACTAGAAGACTGATCTGTCTGTAGGATACCAAGTTATCAGCTTTCAAATAGACCAATTGAGCGAACAGAATTGTTGTACAAAGTAAAACAAGAGAGAGATACGTTTTTGGTACTAGCGCCTCGGCCATCGCCGGTGAGTCAGTGAAACTGGAAAGTTCATATTGTACGTGTGTCTCCACATACCTAGGCCTAAATTCTTTTTTATTGATCTCAGATTCTCAGTTTGTCAGTGTCAAAGTAGCCTGTCCTTTCGATCATTTGTGAGGTATTAAAAAAGATTCAGTTATAGTCTCTAGTCATCTAAAATGATGTAGAATTGCATGAAATGCGTTTATTAAGGCCAATTTGTTTTCCAGGACCCTAGGCTTCAAAAAATATTCCCCATGTGTGCAACTTCTGCAAGCCCTCTCTCTACTCTACTGCTCTTTGCCAGCATGCAAAAGTGATGATATGCATGCAATGCTTTATTGTAAAAGTATATATGTATATATTTTCCCCCCTGCCAGAATCCCCCCCCCCCCCCTTGCTTGCTAGTTGAAATGTCTGCTCTCCACTCCGTTGTCAGTTTAGCCATCATTTCACTGATCTTAGTAGCAGAAAGCAGTTTTCAGTTTGGCTATTTGTTTGAAGTGTATGTGGCGGCTCTAGCTTGTATGGAGCCCTGGGAGAACATCCCTTTCAGAGCCCTGGGAGAACATCCCTTTCATCTAGCTTGTATGGAGCCCTGGGAGAACATCCCTTTCATCTAGCTTGTATGGAACCCTGGGAGAACATCCCTTTCATCTAGCTTGTATGGAGCCCTGGGAGAACATCACTTTCAGAGCCCTGGGAGAACATCCCTTTCATCTAGCTTGTATGGAGCCCTGGGAGAACATCCCTTTCAGAGCCCTGGGAGAACATCCCTTTCATCTAGCTTGTATGGAGCCCTGGGAGAACATCCCTTTCATCTAGCTTGTATGGAGCCCTGGGCGAACATCCCTTTCAGCTCAAACACATAAACACACACTCACTCATTCACACACACAGACAAACAAACACTCAAACACATAAACACACACACACTCACTCACACACACAGACAAACAAACACTCAAACACATAAACACACACACACTCACTCACACAGACATACAAACAAACACACACACACACACACAAAATCACACAGACAAACACACACACACACACACAAAATCACACAGACAAACAAACACTCAAACACATAAACACACACTCACTCACACACACAGACAAACAAACAAACACACACACACACAAAATCACACAGACAAACAAACACTCAAACACATAAACACACACACACTCACTCACTCACACATACAGACAAACACACACACACACACAAAATCACACAGACAAACAAACACTCAAACACATAAACACACACACACTCACACAGACAAACACACACACACACACAATCACAGAGACAAACACACACACACTCACTCACACAGACAAACACACACACACACACAATCACAGAGACAAACACATAAACACGCACATACTCACACATACAAACACACACACACACACACAATCACAGAGACAAACACACACACACTCACTCACACAGACAAACACACACACACACACACAATCACAGAGACACACACACACAATCACAGAGACAAACACACACACACACTCACTCACACAGACAAACACACACACACAATCACAGAGACACACGCACACAATCACAGGGACAAACACACAAACACATAAACACAACAGGAGGCTTATGCTCCACTTGGCCAATGAGGCCTACAGTAAGGGAGGCTTGTTGATGCTGGTGATACAGCATGTTAAATTCTCCTGGCAGTGAAGAGGAACAACATTATGAGCATCCAACATGGCACCCTATTCTCTACAGCCTATGGTCTCGAGTCAAAAGAAGTGCACTATGTAGGGAATAGGGTGCAATTAGGGACACAAGTTTGGGATACAACCTATCCTTGTTTCTCTGATGTTTGAGTTCAGAGTGCTGGGAACAACAGCTGTTAACCAGCTAGCTGTTACTTGAATGTTTCATGTTGTCTATTTTAGGTTAGGAATCCCCTGGAGTTTAATCAGTGATAATGCAGGCCTATTGGTTCTGGTGTTTAATCAGTGATAATGCAGGCCTAGTGGTACTGGTGTTTTACTCAGTGATAATGCAGGCCTAGTGGTACTGGTGTTTTACTCAGTGATAATGTAGGCCTGGTGATACTGGTGTTTTAATCAGTGATAATGCAGGCCTAGTGGTACTGGTGTTTTACTCAGTGATAATGCAGGCCTAGTGGTACTGGTGTTTTAATCAGTGATAATGCAGGCCTAGTGGTACTGGTGTTTTACTCAGTGATAATGCAGGCCTAATGGTACTGTTGTTTTACTCAGTCATAATGTAGGCCTGGTGATACTGGTGTTTTAATCAGTGGTAATGCAGGCCTAGTGGTACTGGTGTTTTACTCAGTGATAATGCAGATCTAGTGGTACTGGTGTTTTACTCAGTGATAATGCAGGCCTAATGGTACTGTTGTTTTACTCAGTGATAATGTAGGCCTGGTGATACTGGTGTTTTAATCAGTGATAATGCAGGCCTAGTGGTACTGGCGTTTTACTCAGTGATAATACAGGCCTAGTGGTACTGGTGTTTTACTCAGTGATAATGCAGGCCTAGTGGTACTGGTGTTTTACTCAGTGATAATGCAGGCCTAGTGGTACTGGTATTTAATCAGGGATAATGCTGGCCTAGTGGTAATGGTGTTTTACTCAGTGATAATGCAGGCCTAGTGGTACTGGTGTTTCACTCAGTGATAATGCAGGCCTAATGGTACTGTTGTTTTACTCAGTGATAATGTAGGCCTGGTGATACTGGTGTTTTAATCAGTGATAATGCAGGCCTAGTGGTACTGGTGTTTTACTCAGTGATAATGCAGGCCTAATGGTACTGTTGTTTTACTCAGTGAAAATGTAGGCCTGGTGATACTGGTGTTTTAATCAGTGATAATGCAGGCCTAGTGGTACTGGTGTTTTACTCAGTGATAATGCAGGCCTAATGGTACTGTTGTTTTACTCAGTGATAATGTAGGCCTGGTGATACTGGTGTTTTAATCAGTGATAATGCAGGCCTGGTGGTACTGGTGTTTACTCAGTGATAATGCAGGCCTAATGGTACTGTTGTTTTACTCAGTGATAATGTAGGCCTGGTGATACTGGTGTTTTAATCAGTGATAATGCAGGCCTAGTGGTACTGGTGTTTTACTCAGTGATAATGCAGGCCTAGTGGTACTGGTGTTTTACTCAGTGATAATACAGGCCTATTGGTACTGGTGTTTTACTCAGTGATAATGCAGGCCTAGTGGTACTGGTGTTTTACTCAGTGATAATGCAGGCCTAATGGTACTGTTGTTTTACTCAGTGATAATGTAGGCCTGGTGATACTGGTGTTTTAATCAGTGATAATGCAGGCCTAGTGGTACTGGTGTTTTACTCAGTGATAATACAGGCCTAGTGGTACTGGTGTTTTACTCAGTGATAATACAGGCCTATTGGTACTGGTGTTTTACTCAGTGATAATGCAGGCCTAGTGGTACTGGTGTTTTACTCAGTGATAATGCAGGCCTAGTGGTACTGGTGTTTTAATCAGTGATAATACAGTCCTAGTGGTACTGGTGTTTTACTCAGTGATAATGCAGGCCTAGTGGTACTGGTGTTTTCATCAGTGATAATGCAGGCCTAGTGGTACTGGTGTTTTCCTCAGTGATAATGCAGGCCTAGTGGTACTGGTGTTTTACTCAGTGATAATGCAGGCCTAGTGGTACTGGTGTTTTACTCAGTGATAATGCAGGCCTAGTGGTACTGGTGTTTTACTCAGTGATAATGCAGGCCTAGTGGTACTGTTGTTTTACTCAGTGATAATGCAGACCTAGTGGTACTCAGTCCACTCTTAGAAAAGTGTCTGAAGGCTCTGTGTTTTATGTATTTTGGGATGACACTCTAATAAGGTTATGATTGTCAAGTCAATGATGGATTTCCCTGTGTGTCAGTCTGTAATAGCTGTCATCTCTGAATTGTGCTTCAACAATAATTCACAGCTCATTGTGACTGAGGCTGAGTGGGTCCTAGAAACACACACACACACACACACACACACACACACACACACACACACACACGTATATCCATTTGCGACGGGGAGGCTATTGATTGTGATTATTTTCAATAAGATCCAGTGTGTGGAATCCATAACAATATCGTCTGCAAACACACACACACACACACACACACTCACACACACACACACACAATGTAATCAATCCAGTAGCTACATGGATGCAGTTTATATGGTAATAGAGTCTCTGGAGAAGGCAGGAGTCAGGCCTGGTCACTACTGACAATACACCACTGGAGTGGGGGAGAATCCTAATCCTGGTATACACACACTCACACACATAGACGTACTCTTTCTCTATCACACAAACACACACACACGTAAAGACACATACATACACACACACACACACACACGCACCAACACACACACACACACACACACACAACCACACACACACAACCACACCTGCCAATGAGATGTTGTGTGTTCATTAGAGACAGTATTCTAGAGAGATGAGTATGACTGGGTCTTGAGGTTAGTATGTCTCTTCATGTCAGTCTCTCTGGGTCTAGAGGTTGAGTATGTCTCTTCATGTCAGTCTCTCTGGGTCTAGAGGTCGAGTATGTGTCTTCATGTCAGTCTCTCTGGGTCTAGAGGTCGAGTATGTGTCTTCATGTCAGTCTCTCTGGGTCTAGTATGTCTCTTCATGTCAGTCTCTCTGGGTCTAGAGGTCGAGTATGTGTCTTCATGTCAGTCTCTCTGGGTCTAGTATGTCTCTTCATGTCAGTCTCTCTGGGTCTAGAGGTCGAGCATGTCTCTTCATGTCAGTCTCTCTGGGTCTAGAGGTTGAGTATGTCTCTTCATGTCAGTCTCTCTGGGTCTATAGGTCGAGTATGTCTCTTCATGTCAGTCTCTCTGGGTCTAGTATGTCTCTTCATATCAGTCTCTCTGGGTCTATAGGTTGAGTATGTCTCTTCATGTCAGTCTCTCTGGGTCTATAGGTCGAGTATGTCTCTTCATGTCAGTTTCTCTGGGTCTAGAAGTTGAGTATGTCTCTTCATGTCAGTCTCTCTGGGTCTAGAGGTCGAATATGTCTCTTCATGTCAGTCTCTCTGGGTCTAGTATGTCTCTTCATATCAGTCTCTCTGGGTCTAGTATGTCTCTTCATGTCAGTCTCTCTGGGTCTAGAGGTTGAGTATGTCTCTTCATGTCAGTCTCTCTGGGTCTAGAGGTTAGTATGTCTCTTTATATCAGTGTTACTGGGTCTAGGAGTTAGTATGTCTATGTCAGTCTCTAGGTCTAGGAGTTAGTATGTCTCTTCTTGTCAGTCTCTCTGGGTCTAGAAGTTGAGTATGTTTCTTCATGTCAGGATTACTGGGTCTAGAGGTCGAGCATGTCTCTTCATGTCAGTCTCTCTGGGTCTAGAGGTCGACTATGTCTCTTCATGTCAGTCTGACTGGGTCTAGGAGTTAGTATGTATTTTTATGTCAGTCTCTCTGGGTCTAGGAGTTAGTATGTCTATGTCAGTCTCTAGGTCTAGGAGTTAGTATGTCTCTTTATATCAGTGTTTCTGGGTCTTGAGGTTAGTATGTCTCTTCATGTCAGTCTCTCTGGGTCTAGAGGTCGAGCATGTGTCTTCATGTCAGTCTCTCTGGGTCTAGAGGTCGAGCATGTCTCTTCATGTCAGTCTCTCTGGGTCTAGGAGTTAGTATGTCTCTTGATGTCAGGATGACTGGGTCTAGGAGTTAGTATGTCTCTTTATGTCAGTCTCTCTAGGTCTAGGAGTTAGTATGTCTCTTTATATCAGTGTTTCTGGGTCTTGAGGTTAGTATGTCTCTTCATGTCAGTCTCTCTGGGTCTAGAGGTCGAGCATGTCTCTTCATGTCAGTCTCTCTGGGTCTAGGAGTTAGTATGTCTCTTTATGTCAGTCTCTCTAGGTTTAGGAGTTAGTATGTCTATGTCAGTCTCTAGGTCTAGGAGTTAGTATGTCTCTTTATATCAGTGTTTCTGGGTCTTGAGGTTAGTATGTCTCTTCATGTCAGTCTCTCTGGGTCTAGAGGTCGAGCATGTGTCTTCATGTCAGTCTCTCTGGGTCTAGAGGTCGAGCTTGTCTCTTCATGTCAGTCTCTCTGGGTCTAGAGGTTGAGTATGTCTCTTCATGTCAGTCTCTCTGGGTCTAGAGGTTGAGTATGTCTCTTCATGTCAGTCTCTCTGGGTCTAGAGGTCGAGCATGTCTCTTCATGTCAGTCTCTCTGGGTCTAGTATGTCTCTTCATATCAGTCTCTCTGGGTCTAGTATGTCTCTTCATGTCAGTCTCTCTGGGTCTAGAGGTTGAGTATGTCTCTTCATGTCAGTCTCTCTGGGTCTAGAGGTTAGTATGTCTCTTTATATCAGTGTTACTGGGTCTAGGAGTTAGTATGTCTATGTCAGTCTCTAGGTCTAGGAGTTAGTATGTCTCTTCTTGTCAGTCTCTCTGGGTCTAGAAGTTGAGTATGTTTCTTCATGTCAGGATTACTGGGTCTAGAGGTCGAGAATGTCTCTTCATGTCAGTCTCTCTGGGTCTAGAGGTCGACTATGTCTCTTCATGTCAGTCTGACTGGGTCTAGGAGTTAGTATGTATTTTTATGTCAGTCTCTCTGGGTCTAGGAGTTAGTATGTCTATGTCAGTCTCTAGGTCTAGGAGTTAGTATGTCTCTTTATATCAGTGTTTCTGGGTCTTGAGGTTAGTATGTCTCTTCATGTCAGTCTCTCTGGGTCTAGAGGTCGAGCATGTGTCTTCATGTCAGTCTCTCTGGGTCTAGAGGTCGAGCATGTCTCTTCATGTCAGTCTCTCTGGGTCTAGAGGTTGAGTATGTCTCTTTATATCAGTGTTTCTGGGTCTTGAGGTTAGTATGTCTCTTCATGTCAGTCTCTCTGGGTCTAGAGGTCGAGCATGTCTCTTCATGTCAGTCTCTCTGGGTCTAGGAGTTAGTATGTCTCTTTATGTCAGGATGACTGGGTCTAGGAGTTAGTATGTCTCTTCATGTCAGTCTCTCTGGGTCTAGAGGTTGAGTATGTCTCTTCATGTCAGTCTCTCTGGGTCTAGAGGTTAGTATGTCTCTTTATATCAGTGTTACTGGGTCTAGGAGTTAGTATGTCTATGTCAGTCTCTAGGTCTAGGAGTTAGTATGTCTCTTCTTGTCAGTCTCTCTGGGTCTAGAAGTTGAGTATGTTTCTTCATGTCAGGATTACTGGGTCTAGAGGTCGAGCATGTCTCTTCATGTCAGTCTCTCTGGGTCTAGAGGTCGACTATGTCTCTTCATGTCAGTCTGACTGGGTCTAGGAGTTAGTATGTATTTTTATGTCAGTCTCTCTGGGTCTAGGAGTTAGTATGTCTATGTCAGTCTCTAGGTCTAGGAGTTAGTATGTCTCTTTATATCAGTGTTTCTGGGTCTTGAGGTTAGTATGTCTCTTCATGTCAGTCTCTCTGGGTCTAGAGGTCGAGCATGTGTCTTCATGTCAGTCTCTCTGGGTCTAGAGGTTGAGCATGTCTCTTCATGTCAGTCTCTCTGGGTCTAGGAGTTAGTATGTCTCTTGATGTCAGGATGACTGGGTCTAGGAGTTAGTATGTCTCTTTATGTCAGTCTCTCTAGGTCTAGGAGTTAGTATGTCTCTTTATATCAGTGTTTCTGGGTCTTGAGGTTAGTATGTCTCTTCATGTCAGTCTCTCTGGGTCTAGAGGTCGAGCATGTCTCTTCATGTCAGTCTCTCTGGGTCTAGGAGTTAGTATGTCTCTTTATGTCAGTCTCTCTAGGTTTAGGAGTTAGTATGTCTATGTCAGTCTCTAGGTCTAGGAGTTAGTATGTCTCTTTATATCAGTGTTTCTGGGTCTTGAGGTTAGTATGTCTCTTCATGTCAGTCTCTCTGGGTCTAGAGGTCGAGCATGTGTCTTCATGTCAGTCTCTCTGGGTCTAGAGGTCGAGCTTGTCTCTTCATGTCAGTCTCTCTGGGTCTAGAGGTTGAGTATGTCTCTTCATGTCAGTCTCTCTGGGTCTAGAGGTTGAGTATGTCTCTTCATGTCAGTCTCTCTGGGTCTAGAGGTCGAGCATGTCTCTTCATGTCAGTCTCTCTGGGTCTAGTATGTCTCTTCATATCAGTCTCTCTGGGTCTAGTATGTCTCTTCATGTCAGTCTCTCTGGGTCTAGAGGTTGAGTATGTCTCTTCATGTCAGTCTCTCTGGGTCTAGAGGTTAGTATGTCTCTTTATATCAGTGTTACTGGGTCTAGGAGTTAGTATGTCTATGTCAGTCTCTAGGTCTAGGAGTTAGTATGTCTCTTCTTGTCAGTCTCTCTGGGTCTAGAAGTTGAGTATGTTTCTTCATGTCAGGATTACTGGGTCTAGAGGTCGAGAATGTCTCTTCATGTCAGTCTCTCTGGGTCTAGAGGTCGACTATGTCTCTTCATGTCAGTCTGACTGGGTCTAGGAGTTAGTATGTATTTTTATGTCAGTCTCTCTGGGTCTAGGAGTTAGTATGTCTATGTCAGTCTCTAGGTCTAGGAGTTAGTATGTCTCTTTATATCAGTGTTTCTGGGTCTTGAGGTTAGTATGTCTCTTCATGTCAGTCTCTCTGGGTCTAGAGGTCGAGCATGTGTCTTCATGTCAGTCTCTCTGGGTCTAGAGGTCGAGCATGTCTCTTCATGTCAGTCTCTCTGGGTCTAGGAGTTAGTATGTCTCTTTATGTCAGGATGACTGGGTCTAGGAGTTAGTATGTCTCTTCATGTCAGTCTCTCTGGGTCTAGAGGTTGAGTATGTCTCTTCATGTCAGTCTCTCTGGGTCTAGAGGTTAGTATGTCTCTTTATATCAGTGTTACTGGGTCTAGGAGTTAGTATGTCTATGTCAGTCTCTAGGTCTAGGAGTTAGTATGTCTCTTCTTGTCAGTCTCTCTGGGTCTAGAAGTTGAGTATGTTTCTTCATGTCAGGATTACTGGGTCTAGAGGTCGAGCATGTCTCTTCATGTCAGTCTCTCTGGGTCTAGAGGTCGACTATGTCTCTTCATGTCAGTCTGACTGGGTCTAGGAGTTAGTATGTATTTTTATGTCAGTCTCTCTGGGTCTAGGAGTTAGTATGTCTATGTCAGTCTCTAGGTCTAGGAGTTAGTATGTCTCTTTATATCAGTGTTTCTGGGTCTTGAGGTTAGTATGTCTCTTCATGTCAGTCTCTCTGGGTCTAGAGGTCGAGCATGTGTCTTCATGTCAGTCTCTCTGGGTCTAGAGGTCGAGCATGTCTCTTCATGTCAGTCTCTCTGGGTCTAGGAGTTAGTATGTCTCTTGATGTCAGGATGACTGGGTCTAGGAGTTAGTATGTCTCTTTATGTCAGTCTCTCTAGGTCTAGGAGTTAGTATGTCTCTTTATATCAGTGTTTCTGGGTCTTGAGGTTAGTATGTCTCTTCATGTCAGTCTCTCTGGGTCTAGAGGTCGAGCATGTCTCTTCATGTCAGTCTCTCTGGGTCTAGGAGTTAGTATGTCTCTTTATGTCAGTCTCTCTAGGTTTAGGAGTTAGTATGTCTATGTCAGTCTCTAGGTCTAGGAGTTAGTATGTCTCTTTATATCAGTGTTTCTGGGTCTTGAGGTTAGTATGTCTCTTCATGTCAGTCTCTCTGGGTCTAGAGGTCGAGCATGTGTCTTCATGTCAGTCTCTCTGGGTCTAGAGGTCGAGCATGTCTCTTCATGTCATTCTCTCTGGGTCTAGAGGTTGAGTATGTCTCTTCATGTCAGTCTCTCTGGGTCTAGAGGTTGAGTATGTCTCTTCATGTCAGTCTCTCTGGGTCTAGAGGTCGAGCATGTCTCTTCATGTCAGTCTCTCTGGGTCTAGTATGTCTCTTCATATCAGTCTCTCTGGGTCTAGTATGTCTCTTCATGTCAGTCTCTCTGGGTCTAGAGGTTGAGTATGTCTCTTCATGTCAGTCTCTCTGGGTCTAGAGGTTAGTATGTCTCTTTATATCAGTGTTACTGGGTCTAGGAGTTAGTATGTCTATGTCAGTCTCTAGGTCTAGGAGTTAGTATGTCTCTTATTGTCAGTCTCTCTGGGTCTAGAAGTTGAGTATGTTTCTTCATGTCAGGATTACTGGGTCTAGAGGTCGAGCATGTCTCTTCATGTCAGTCTCTCTGGGTCTAGAGGTCGACTATGTCTCTTCATGTCAGTCTGACTGGGTCTAGGAGTTAGTATGTATTTTTATGTCAGTCTCTCTGGGTCTAGGAGTTAGTATGTCTATGTCAGTCTCTAGGTCTAGGAGTTAGTATGTCTCTTTATATCAGTGTTTCTGGGTCTTGAGGTTAGTATGTCTCTTCATGTCAGTCTCTCTGGGTCTAGAGGTCGAGCATGTGTCTTCATGTCAGTCTCTCTGGGTCTAGAGGTCGAGCATGTCTCTTCATGTCAGTCTCTCTGGGTCTAGAGGTTGAGTATGTCTCTTTATATCAGTGTTTCTGGGTCTTGAGGTTAGTATGTCTCTTCATGTCAGTCTCTCTGGGTCTAGAGGTCGAGCATGTCTCTTCATGTCAGTCTCTCTGGGTCTAGGAGTTAGTATGTCTCTTTATGTCAGGATGACTGGGTCTAGGAGTTAGTATGTCTCTTTATGTCAGTCTCTCTAGGTCTAGGAGTTAGTATGTCTATGTCAGTCTCTAGGTCTAGGAGTTAGTATGTCTCTATATCAGTGTGACTGGGTCTTGAGGTTAGTATGTCTCTTCATGTCAGTATGACTGGGTGTCTGTTCACACATTATGGAAAACAATTCTTCAGAGAGAAAAGGAGAGAGAGAGACAGGAGAGGAGCGATGACATTAGAATCCCATAAGGGTGTTAAAGAGAGATGTCGGCTTTCCAATGGCTCTTGTGTTGGGAATGTTTTTTTTCTTCCCATTGAACTGTGCAAGTTTAGGCCTCTGTTTTTTATGTTTTAAGATGATTTCCCTTCATCAGTTTATTGCTGTAATTTGTATGCTGATTTTGAGATCAAATCAAATCAAATGTTATTTGTCACATACACATGGTTAACAGATGTTAATGCGAGTGTAGCGAAATGCTTGTGCTTCTTGTTCCGACAGTGCAGTAATATCTAACAAGTCATCTAGCAAATGCACAACTACCTTATACACACAAATGTAAAGGGATGGAATAAGAATATGTACATATAAATATATGGATGAGCGATGGTCGTGCGGCATAGGCAAGATGCAATAGATGGTATGAAATACAGTATATACATATGAGATGAGTAATGTAGGATATGTAAACATTATTAAAGTGGCATTATTTAAAGTGACTAGTGATACCTTTATTAAATCAATTTATTAAAGTTGCCAGTGATTTGAGTCTGTATGTTGGCAGCAGCCTCTATGTTAGTGATGGCTGTTTAACAGTCTGATGGCCTTGAAAAATAAAAAAATTTCAGTCTCTCGGTCCCAGCTTTGATGCACCTGTACTGACCTTGCCATCTGGATGATAGCGGGTTGAACAAGCAGTGGCTCTGGTGGTTGTTGTCCTTGATAATCTTTTTGGCCTTCCTGTGACATCGGGTGCTGTAGGTGTCCTGGAGGGCAGGTAGTGTGCCCCCGGTGATCTGCTGTGCAGACCACACTACCCTCTGGAGAGCCTTGTGGTTGAGGGCGGTGCAATTGCCGTACCAGGCAGTGATACAGCCTGACAGGATGCTCTCGATTGTGCATCTGTAAAAGTTTGTGAGGGTTTTAGGTGACAAGACAAATTTATTTAGCCTCCTGAGGTTGAAGAGGCGCTGTTGCGCTGTCTGTGTGGTGGAGCATTTCAGTTTGTCTGTGAAGGGTACGCTGAGGAAGTTAAAACTTTCCACCTTCTCCACTGCTGTCCCATCGATGTGGATAGGGGAGTGCACCCTCTGCTGTTTCCTGAAGTCCACGATCATCTCCTTTGTTTTGTTGACGTTGAGTGAGAGGTTGTTTTCCTGATACCACACTCTGAGTGCTCTCACCCCCTCCCTGTTGGCTGTCTCGTCATTGTTGGTAATCAAGCCCACTACTGTTGTGTCGTCTGCAAACATGATGATTGAGTTGGAGGCGTACATGTCCATGCAGTCATGGGTGAACAGAGAGTACAGGAGGGGCTGAGCACGCACCCCTGTGGGGCCCCAGTGTTGAGGATCAGCGAAGTGGAGATGTTGTTTCCTACCTTCACCTCCTGGGGGCGGCACGTCAGAAAGTCCAGGACCCAATTGCACAGGGCGGGGTTGAGACCCAGGGCCTCAAGCTTAATAATGTGCTTAGAGGGTGCTATGGTGTTGAATGCTGAGCTGTAGTCAATGAACAGCATTCTTACATAGGTATTCCTCTTGTCCAGATGGGATAGGGCAGTGTGTAGTGTGATGGCGATTGCATCATCTGTGGAACTGTTGGGGCGGTATGCAAACTGAAGTGGGTCTAGGGTGTCAGGTAAGGTGGAGGTGATATGATCCTTGACTAGTCTCTCAAAACACTTCATGATGACAGAAGTGAGTACTACGGTGCGGTAGTCATTTAGTCCAGTTATCTTTGCCTTCTTGGGTACAGGAACAATGGTGGCCATCTTGAAGCATGTGGGGACAGCAGACTGGGATAGGGGGTGATTGAATATGTCCGTAAACACATCTGCCAGCTGGTCTGCGCATGCTGTGAGGACATGGCTAAGGATGCCATCTGGGGCCAGCAGCCTTGCGAGGGTTAACACGTTTAAATGTCTTACTCACGTCGGCCATGGAGAAGGAGGGGGGGGGGCCCGCAGTCCCTGGTAGCGGGCCGCGTCAGTGGCACTGTATCCTCAAAGCGGGCAAAAAAGGTTTAGCTTGTCTGGAAGCAAGACATCTGTGTCCGTGACGTGGCTGGTTTTCTTTTTGTAGTCCATAATTGTCTGTAGACTCTGCCACATACATCTTGTGTCTGGGCCGTTGAATTGCGACTCCATTTTGTCGCTATACTGACATTTCGCATTTTTGATTGCTTTGCGGAGGGAATAATTACATATTCCCCGACCTCTTTCCATGGCTGAATGCGGTGGTTCGCGCGTTCAGTCCTGCGCAAATGCCACCATCAATCCATGGTTTTGGTTGGGGTAGGTTTTAATAGTCTCCAATGCACTTCCTAATAAACTCACTCACCGAGTCAGCATGTAAATCGTTGTTATTGTCTGAGGCTTCCCGGAACATTTTCCAGTCCACGTGATCGAAACAATTTTGAAGCGTGTATTCCAATTGGTCAGACCAGCATTGAATGGTTTTAGTCACGGTTACATCCTGTTTGAGTTTCTGCCTATAGGACGGTAAGAGCAAGATGGAGTCATTGTCTGATTTGCCGAAGTTAGTGTAGCAGTGATCCAGAGTTTAGCTCGAGCGGGTGCTACAGTCAATGTGCTGGTAGAATTTAGGTAGCCTTGTTCTCAAATTAGCTTTGTTAAAATCCCCAGCTACAATAAATGCAGCCTCAGGATATGTGGTTTCTAGTTTACATAGAGTCCAGGGAAGTTCTTTCAGGGCCGTCGATGTGTCTGCTTGGGGGGGAGATATACCCGTCTGTGACTATAATCGAAAATAATTCTCTTAGGAGATACTGCGGTCGGCATTTGATTGTAAGAAATTCTAGGTCAGGTGAACAAAAGGACTTGAGTTCCTCTATGTTGTTATTGTTACACCATGAGTCGTTAATCATGAGGCATACACCCCCGCCCTTCTTCTTACCAGAGAGATGTTTGTTTCTGTCGGCGTGACGCATGAAGAAACCCGGTGGCTGTACCGACTCTGGCAACATATCCCGAGTGAGCCATGTTTCTGTGAAACAGAGAATGTTACAATCTCTCTCTTTATTTTGAAGTACACAAATTTCTATTAGAAGTGCAGGATCTTTAGGAGTAGTAAAATAATGTTTCCTAGGTCAGACGGGTCAAGTTTACGGTCCTTGAAGATGAACATCCATTATGAGAGCTGAGAGCCTACAGCACCACTGTGGAATATGTTTGGAGCGATCACTTTGTCTTCTCTATCTCTTAGTCAATGGAAGGACGTCAGTGGAAGGACGTGATTGGTCTGTACTGGAGGTTCTCTGTACTATCTAAAGGCTAGATGAAGTAATGGATCAACTAGTTGAGAAAGAGAGAGAGAGAGAGAGAGAGAGGTGTAGAAAGAGGAGGAGGAGGTTGGAGGAGACAGAGGTGTAGAAATAGGAGGAGGAGGAGGTAGGTGTAGATAGAGGAGGAGGAGGATGGGGGAGACAGAGGTGTAGAAAGAGGAGGAGGAGGAGGGAGGTGTAGAAAGAGGAGGATAGGATTCAAAGATAAAGAAAGAGGAGGAGAAGACAAATGTGTAGAAAGAGGAGGAGTAGGAGACAGGTGCAGGAGGAGGAGGAAGAATAGGAGAGAGAGGTGCAGGAGGAGGAGGAAGAATAGGAGACAGAGGTGCAGGAGGAGGAGGAAGAATAGGAGACAGAGGTGCAGGAGGAGGAGGAAGAATAGGAGACAGAGGTGCAGGAGGAGGAGGAAGAATAGGAGACAGAGGTGCAGGAGGAGGAGGAAGAATAGGAGACAGAGGTGCAGGAGGAGGAGGAAGAATAGGAGACAGAGGTGCAGGAGGAGGAGGAAGAATAGGAGACAGAGGTGCAGGAGGAATGCAGGAGGAGGAGGAGGAAAATAGCAGAAAACACTCTGTTCTTCAAAGATAAATGGAGGAACGGAGAGGCCCCATTGTGTCAGCTGCTGTCATCACTAAATGGCCCTCAGATCACTGTCAGCTAGATACACACACACACACACACACACACACACACACACACACACACACACACACACACACACACACACACACACACACACACACACACACACACACACACACAGTGACTGACTGCTCCCTCTCACTCCAACATCTGTGCTGACAGCAGCCAAGGTAATGAGTCTCTTTGTGTGCCAGCACACAGAGTGTGTGCATGTGTGTGTGTGTGCATGTCTGTGTGCTGCAGGTAGTTAGGAGGTAGTTAGCAGGTAGTTAGCAGGTACTTAGGAACATTCAACACTACTACTACTGATACTACACTGCTACCTCTCTATGAGTGTGTCTGTGTAGGTTTGTGAGTGTGTGAAGCTGTAGTCCAAGTGTGTTTAAGTGTGTGTGTGTGTGTGTGTGTGTGTGTGTGTGTGTGTGTGTGTGTGTGTGTGTGTGTGTGTGTGTGTGTGTGTGTGTGTGTGTGTGTGTGTGTGTGTGCGCGTGTGTGTGTGTTTGCGCGTGTAGGTGTGAATTAGTACTCCAGGTGTGCTGTTGAGCGGTGTGTATCAGAGAGGTGTGGTTCAAGGCAGGGATGGTGGAAGGGAGAGAGGGAGGGATAGAAGGATGAAGGGATGATGAATGGCTCTCGTTAGAGGGGTAATTTGTCTTTCTCCGTCTGACTAGGCTCCAGCTGTCGATCTATCGCTCCCTCCATCTCTCGCTCCTTCCATCTCTCTACTTCTCTGTCTGGCCTACCACTCCTCACAAGCCAGATGGGCAGACGGAGGGATGGAGGGAGGGAACGGATGGTGAAAGAGGAAGAGGGATCCTGGGACCTATAAAGGAAACATGTCAGGGATTAAGTGATAGACAGAGAGAAGGGGAGTTAGAATCACAGAGGGAGAGAGAGTAGGCCAATTAATGAAGGTATGGAAAGAGAGAGAGATGGGAGTCACCTATTCTCCTCTCATTTCATTTCACTGATCTGAGAGGACTAGAAGGGCAGCACAGCTGACTACATCACATTTATCCCACCTATCCCGCCTTCTCACAGCAGAACAGATGAAGGAAGAGAAAAGAGGAGAGGAGAGGAGAGGAAGCCTCTGTAGAAGATTGAGTAGCATTTCAGTTCAGTATTGTGTACTTCTTTTTAGGTAATTGAAGACGCTTTTATCCAGAGCGACTTACAACAGACTTCTTCAGAGATCAGAGTGTATTCTGACCTATAGCTCAGTGAGAGGTCAAGACTGTGAACCAAGCAGGCCTGAAGGACTCTTACTGCATCCCAAATGGCACCCTATTCCCTATTTAGTGCACTACTTTTGACCAGACCCATATGGGCCCTAACATAGTGTACTATATAGGGAAAAGAATGCGGCTTTGGGACACGGACCATCTCACAGTAATAGAGTTGATCTCAGCGAACAATAGATGTTAAACACTTTGTCTTCAGGCTGAGTGATCTGACACAACAGTGGTGTAACAGCACGTCTGTTGTCTGTGTTCTCCTGACAGACCTGCCTCTTCATCCCTCAATCAGAGAGGAAACTAAATGTTACAGGTTTGTCACATTAGTTCTTTCTCTCTCTCTCTCTCTCTCTCTCTCTCTCGATCTCTCTCACACACACACACACACACACACACACACACACACACACACACACACACACACACACACACATACACACACAGAAATAAATAAATAAACAATGAAAGAAAGACAGAAAGAAAGAACAAGCAAAAATAAACAGAGAGACTAGGACAGCTCCAGCTAATGTAATCACCTAGAGGACCACTAATACCTGGAGGACCATGTGACCCATGATGCCTAGCTCCAGCTACAGTAAGAGATGTAATCACCTGGAGGACCACGTGACCCATGATGCCTAGCTCCAGCTAAGAGATGTAATCACCTGGAGGACCACGTGACCTATGATGCCTAGTCTTTGTTCCACAAACACAAAGCAATTTCCACTGACCTTTCTAGTTGTGTATTGGAACTAAATGAGTGGAGTTAAACATGCCCCACGGCTTCATTGCTAAAGAGATTACACTTCCCATAATTGCTTTTGGCTTTCTAGTGCCATTTCTTTCTTTTTGTAATTAAAGTGATTTAAAATATTAATAACCACCCAACACACACACGCACCAACCCACACACACACACACGCTCACGCACCAACCCACACACACACGCTCACACACACACGCTCACGCACCCACACACACACACAAATATACATGCATGTTCACAAATGCTGTACATGTTCACATACACACACTCTGATCTCTCCTTTCCCACTGTCATCAGCACCCTCATTAAACAGTAAGTGGAATATGCTAAAATCCTGAACGCTCTCTCCTGATCAATAGAACTGAGTGATCCATTTATTCTGATCAGTTGTTCTCCTGCATGCCTTTCTCCCCCCTCCCTTTCCTCTTTCATGTTTTATCTCCACACTGTTCTGTCCTCAGCTTAGCGGCTCTCTCCTTTTCACTCCTCCGCTCTCTTCTCTGGAGAAGTGTTTTTCCATAATTTGTGAATAGACAAGAATAGACACCCAGAGAGACTAACATACTCATCTCTCTAGAATACTGTGTTTAATGAACACACAATATCTCATTGGCAGGTGTCTCAGTGGTCTCCTTTTCTTTCATTCCTCTCCCTCTATTTCTCTCTCCCTATCCCTCTCTCACTCTATTTCTCTCTCCCTATCCCTCTCTCACTCTATTTCTCTCTCCCTATCCCTCTCTCACTCTATTTCTCTCTCCCTATCCCTCTCTCACTCTATTTCTCTCTCCCTATCCCTCTCTCACTCTATTTCTTTCTCCCTTTCCCTCTGCCTCTATGTCTCTCTCCCTTTATCTCCCTATATCCCTCAATATATCCCCCTCTCCATCTATCTCTCTCCCTCTCTCTCTCTCTCAATACAATTCAATTTAAGGGCTTTATTGGCATGGGAAACATATGTTAACATTGACAAAATTGGCCTACGGACCCGACAGAGACTATAGTTGTTCCACGGGTGGAGTGGTGCCTGGGAGAAGGTCAATCCTGCAGTCATATGGTTTGTGCGGCGGAAACGAAGGGGTCCGGGACTTACTGAACACCTCCCTGAGGTCCTGGTACACCGTGAGAATGGCGGAGAGGGTCGGGTCAACTTCCAAGCCCATATGAAGATGTCCCGGGGCAGGCTGCACTGACTTCAAATAATGGCCGTGGCACAACGGGCTCCAGCCCATAATGTCAACAGCAGTCCAGTCTATGATGGGTTTGTGTCGCTGGAGCCAAGAGAATCCCAATACCACAGGAACCTGAGGAGACTTAATCAGCATGAATTGGATTGTCTCGCTGTGGTTCCCTGACACCTGTAGGTTGATGGGAGTGGTATTGTGAGTGACCCAGCCTAGAGCGCCCATCCAGCGCTCTAACGTCCATGGGAATGGAGAGGGGCTGAGTAGGGATGCCCAGCTCGGACGCCAGGGTAGCATCCAAAAAACTTTAATCGGCCCCAGAGTCCATGATTACCCGGAGAGATGTCAAATGGTTCCCCACAGCAGGATGGCATGGAAAGGTGTTCGAGTAAGGGGAGAGGAAAAGTTCTCCATAAGGCCCACCAGACTACTCACCCCTTCTTGATGAGCCTGGTCTTTGAATGGGCAGGCAGCTATGAAATGGCCCGTAGCTCCACAAAACAGGCAACTTTGGGTGTGGAGTGGGCGTAAGCGCTCAGCCAGAGTCAATCTAGCCCTGCAAAGGTGCATGGACTCCGAAGGAGACGAGTCGGCAGCCCTCGGTAATTCCCGAGAGAACTTGGGTGACGTCGGGTTCACTCGGACATGTAGACCTCGGAGGTCTCCTTGCCTTCTTCGGAGGCAAGATGGAAATTGAGGGCTAACGAGGGCGTCAGGGCACATATTCTCTCTCCCTCCTACGTTCTCGATGCCGCCCATCGATCCGGATGGTCAAGGCTATGAGGGAGTCAAGGTTCATGGGCAGCTCCCGGGCTGCAAGCTCATGTTTGACCACCTCCGATAATCCATGGAGGAACATGTCGAACAATGCTTCCGGGTTCCAGGCACTCTCAGCTGCCAATGTGCGAAAATCCACTGAGTACACTACGGGAGTCTTGATGTAGCCGGAGCAGCTTACAAGCAGACTGTCTCCCGGACAACGGAGAATCAAACACATTCCGAATTTCCACCACGAACTGCTCTAGCCCAGGCGAGTCTCCTCCCGGACATCAGCGTTATAATATACGCTATCCTCAAGCAGTCTTAGGGGAACGAAGAAGGCTGCAGCTCAAAAATAAGTGAGCACTGGGGAGAAAAGCCTGGCAGGTTCCGGAATCTCCAGCATTGCACTCCGGAGGAGGTAACCGGGGTTCTCAGGACACTGGGTTAGGCTGGTAGATTACGGGTGGGACCCACTGCCTAGTGGGGAATCTGCAGAATTGCTCCAGCAAAGTCTCAAATGCCTGGTCAAGGCGTTCTGCCAGGGTATGGATTCTCTCCATAAGACATTGCAGTAACTCCTCGTGTCGTCCAATGGTGGCTCCTTGCAGGGAGACAACGTTGTGGAGCTGGTCTGAGTCTGCTGGATCGGGCATGGCCAGTTCGTACTATCACGTTTTAGGGAAGACCCAGATGCAGACAGTGTAGAAGTAACACAAGTGTATTACTAAAACAGGGGGCAGGCAAAACGACAGGTCAAGGGCAGGCAGAGGTCAGTAATCCAGATCAGAGTCCAAAACGTACAGAATGGCAGGCAGTCTGAGGGTCAGGGCAGGCAGAATAGCCAAAACCAGGAAAACTAGAAAACAGGAACTGTAGAAAAGACAGGCGCAAGGGGAAAAACGCTGGTAGGCTTGACGAACAAAATGAACTGGCAACAGACAAACAGAGAACACAGGTATAAATACAAGGGGGATAATGAGGGGAGATGGGAGATAGCTGGTGGGAGGTGGAGACAAGCACAAAGACAGGTGAAACAGATCAGGGTGTGACAAATTTGACATTTGCTCAGTAGATTGTTTTCACTGAGGAAATGTACAAGTCTGCTGTTGATAATGTAGAGGATTTTCCCAAGGTTGCTCTTGACGCATATCCCACGGTAGTTTTTGGGGTCAAATTTATTTCCACTTTTGTGGATTGGGGTGATCAGTCCTTGGTTCCAAATATTGGGGAAGATGCCAGAGCTAAGGATGATGTCAAAGAGTTTTAGTATAGCCAATTGGAATTTGTTGTCTGTATATTTGATCATTTCATTGAGGATACCATCAACACCACAGGCCTTTTTGGGTTCAAAGGTTTGTATTTTGTCCTGTAGTTCATTCAATGTAATTGGAAAATCCAGTGTGTTCTGGTAGTCTTTAATAGTTGATTCTAAGATTGATGTTTGATCATGTATATGTTTTTGCTGTTTGTTCTTTGTTATAGGGCCAATAAGATTGGAGAAGTGGTTTATCCATACATCTCAGTTTTTGATAGATAACTCTTCATATTGTTGTTTGTTTAGTGTTTTCCAATTTTCCCAGAATTGGTTCGAGTCTATGGATTCTTCAGTTACATTGAGCTGATTTCTGACGTGCTGTTCCTTGTTTTTCCATAGTGTATTTCTGTATTGTTTTAGTGATTCACCATAGTGAAGACGTAGACTCAGGTTTTCTGGGTCTCAATGTTTTTGGTTGGATGGGTTTCTCAATTTCTTTCTTAGGTTTTGCATTCTTCATCATGTGTCATTGTTGTTCATTTTCTTCAGTTTTCTGTCTGAACATTTTTAGATTTGATAGGGAAGAAAATATACTGTTAAGATTGTCTACTGCCAAGTTTACACCTTCACTATTACAGTGGAACGTTTTGTCCAGGAAGTTGTCTAAAAGGGATTGAATTTGTTGTTGCCTAATTGTTTTTTGGTAGTCTTCCAAACTACATTCCTTCCATCTATAGCATTTCATAATATTATTCAGTTCCTTTGGCTTTGATGCCTCATTATTGAGTATTGCTCTGTTCAAGTCGAGTGGGATTTTGCTGTGATCTGATAGGGGTGTCTGTGGACTGACTGTGAACGCTATGAAAGACTCTGGGTTGAGGTCAGTGATAAAGTAGTACACAGTACTACTGCCATGAGATGAGCTATAGGTGTCACTACCGTAGGATTCCCCTCGAAGCCTACCATTGACTATTTACATACCCAGCGTGCAACAGAGCTGCAGGAGTTGTGATCCGTTTTTGTTGGTAATGTTGTCGTAGTTGTGTCTAGGGGGGCATATTGGGGAGGGAATGCTGTCACCTCCAGGTAGGTGTTTGTCCCACTGTGTGCTGAGGGTGTCAGGTTCTTGTCCAGTTCTGACATTTATGTCACCACAGACTAGTAGATGTCCCTGGAAAGGATTGATTTCCTCCTCCAGGAGGGAGAAGCTGTCTTCATTGAAGTATGGGGATTCTAGTGGGGGGATATAGGTAGGATGGAGAAGCTGTCTTCATTGAAGTATGGGGATTCTAGTGGGGGGATATAGGTAGGATGGAGATGCTGTCTTCATTAAAGTATGGGGATTCTAGTGGGGGGATATAGGTAGCACACAGGAGGACATTTTTCTCTGCTGAGATCATTTCCTTTTGAATTTCTTGCCAAATGTAAAAAAAATCCTGTTTTGATTAATTCAATAGAGTGAGTTAGGTCTGCTCTATACCAAATTAGCATACCTGGTAGTTTGGTGGATGGGACTACCAGCTCTCTGTAACCTAGAGGGCAACCAGTGGGTATGTCTCCTCTATGCCATGTTTCTTGTAGGATGACAATGACTATATTTCCAAAAGTCCAGGTTCCTGCTCTTTAGGCCCAAGGCAGATGACCTCAGGCCTTAGATATTCTCTCCCTCTCTCTATATATCCCTGTCCCTCTCCCTATCCCTCTCTATCTCTTTATCTCTCCCCTCTCTCTCTCTCTCTCTCTCTCTCTCTCACTCTCTCTATCCCCCTCTCCCTGTCCCTCTGTCTTTCTTGCCCTCTCCCTCGCTCTCCTCCTTCTCCTCTTTCCTTCTCATTTCATCCCTGTTGGTTATAGCTAGTGTTTACCTTGCTCTTGTTTATCCATCTATGTTCTGCTGTGTGCTCTGATTATAGTGAACTACACACACACATACGGACACATACGCAAGACACACACACGCACACACACGCAGACACACACAAACACACACACAGACACTCACACGCACATACATACACACGCACGCACGGACACACACACACCACACCCATGGTGTAAACAGCAGACAGTGCAGGCCATGCGTCTCCCAGGAGTGTAGTTAGTGTGTGATACACATCGATCCCTGCTCTGGTTTCCATGATGCAAACCTCTAGCCTCTTACTGGGCCTGATACTTACACTGCTGGTCAACACAAAGAACAATCTCTTTCTCTCTCTCTCTAGCTCTTTATCTCTCTCTCTCTCTCTCTCTCTCTCTCTAGCTCTCTTTCTCTCTCTCTCTCTCTCTCTCTCTCTCTCTCTCTCTCTCTCTCTCTCTCTCTCTCTCTCTCTAGCTCTCTTTCTCTCTCTCTCTCTCTCTCTCTCTCTCTCTCTCTCTCTCTCTCTCTCTCTCTCTCTCTCTCTCTCTCTCTCTAGCTCTTTATCTCTTTCTCTCTCTATCTATATATACACAGTTGAAGTCAGAAGTTTACATACACTTAGGTTGGAGTCATTAAAACTTGTTTTTCAACCAATCCACAAATTTCTTGTTAACAAACTATATTTTTGGCAAGTCGGTTAAGACATCTACTTTGTGCATTACACAAGTAATTTTTCCAACAATTGTTTACAGACAGATTACTTCACTTATAATTCACTGTATCACAATTCCATTGGGTCAGAAGTTTACATAAACTCAATTAATATTTTGTAGCATTGCCTTTAAATTGTTGAACTTGGGTGAAACGTTTTGGGTAACCTTCCACAAGCTTCCCACAATAAGTTGGGTGAATTTTGGCCCATTCCTCCTGACAGAGCTGGTGTAACTTAGTCAGGTTTGTAGGCCTCCTTGCTCACACACGCTTTTTCAGTTCTGCCCACAAATGTTCTATAGGATTGAGGTCAGGGCTTTGTGATGGCCACTCCAATACCTTGACTTTGTTGTCCTTAAGCCATTTTGCCACAACTTTGGAAGTTTGCTTGGGGTCATTGTCCATTTGGAAGACCCATTTGCGACCAAGCTTTAACTTCCTGACTGATGTCTTAAGATGTTGCTTCAATATATACACATCATTTTCTTCCTCATGATGCCATCTATTTTGTGAATTGCACCAGTCTCTCCTGCAGCAAAGCACCCCCACAACATGATGCTGCCACCCCCGTGCTTCACGGTTGGGATGGTGTTCTTCGGCTTGCAAGCCTCCCCCTTTTTCCTCCAAACATAACAATTTTCATTATGGCCAAACAGTACTATTTTTGTTTCATCAGACGAGACGACATTTCTCCAAAAAGTTCAATCTTTGTCCCCATGTGCAGTTGCAAACCGTAGTCTGGCTTTTTTTATGGTGGTTCTGGAGCAGTGGCTTCTTCTGGGATTGATTTTCAGTTTTCGCACCAAAGTACGTTCATCTCTAGGAGACAGAACGCGTCTCCTTCCTGAGCGGTGTGACGACTGCGTGGTCCCATGGTGTTTATACTTGCGTACTATTGTTTGTACCGACGAACATGTTACCTTCAGGCGTTTGGAAATTGCTCCCAAGGATGAACCAGACTTGTGGAGGTCTACAATTATTTTTCTGAGGTCTTGGCTGATTTCTTTTGATATTCCCATGATGTCAAGCAAAAGGCCACTGAGTTTGAAGGTAAGCCTTGAAATACATCCACAGGTACACCTTCAATTGACTTAAATGATGTCAATTAGCCTATCAGAAGCTTCTAAAGCCATGACATCATTTTCTGGAATTTTCCAAGCAGTTTAATGGCACAGTCAACTTAAACTTCTGACCCACTGGAATTGTTATACAGTGAATTATAAGTGAAACAATCTGTCTGTAAACAATTTTTGGAAAAATTACTTGTTTCATGCACAAAGTAGATGTCCTAACCGACTTGCCAAAACTATAGTTTGTTTACAAGAAATGTGTGAAGTGGTTGAAAAACGAGTTTTAATGACTCCAACCTAAGTGTATGTAAACTTCTGACTTCAACTGTGTGTATATATATATATATATATATATATATATATATATATATATATATATATATAAAATCTCTTAATCTCTTTCTCTCTCTATCTCTCTTCTCTTATTCTCTGTTTCTGTAGGACAGTTAGTTATTGCAGTGTATCATTGTCAGTGTGTGAGATTCAGAAGAAAATAAATGATCAATGCAATGCTGTGGTGAATACTGAAAACCATAGAGCACAATAACAACAACAATAACAACACAAGATCAATGCTGAGCAGTTCTGCTTTCATGTGGATCTCAGTGTCCTTACTGTGAGACAACTGCATTCCTACGGACAGAGAGGGAGAGAGTGAGAAAGAGAGAGAGAGAGGGTGAGGATAGAATGAGTTCTGCTATCTGTTCTTTTGTTCCTCAAGGTCTCTGGGTTCTCTTTCCGTCTATCTCTCGCCTTCGCTCTTGTACAAAAGGAGATAGAGAGTAGTGAGTGAGATGAAAGTAAATGGATGGTTACTTTCCAGAGAGTGTAAGGCCACAAGAGAACGTCATGTACTCTACCTTTCCTACTTACCACATTAACTCTTCAAATGCATGCAGTCAGGAGACTTTCATTCTATTTCCTCATATCCGTCTCCACAATACTTTTCTCTTTTCTCGCTACTTCTTGAAGGTGAAGGACAACGTGTTCTCCTGAGATTCAAAATAATAATAGCTTTATTGACAGGAGTGTTTGAAAAACAATGTCCCTGCTGCTGGCTGGCCCAAGGCTATCATTAAAAACTGGAATGAAATAATACAAAAATAACTGATTATTACAGTCATAAAGGGACAATAATAAAGTGGGTTTAATTAGTAGCCGGTAATGACTCTAGTCCTGCTGTGTCTTTGGACTCGACTAACTGACCTCATTTAACCAGCGTTGTTGATAGTCTGAGCTGTGAATATTACAGAATTATAATTATTCTACATCATGAGATATCTCTATATAGAAACTATTAGATTTCCTTGTCCTTGATTCCAAACCTGTAGAGAATAGACTTGTAAATCCTACTGTCTGTCCTGCCCCTCTCTCTAGTGTAAAGGACCAGCCTCAATATGTCATATCTCCTGTCCCTCTCTCTAGTGTAAAGGACCAGCCTCAATGTGTCATATCTCCTGTCCCTCTCTCTAGTGTAAAGGACCAGCCTCAATGTGTCATATCTCCTGTCCCTCTCTCTAGTGTAAAGGACCAGCCTCAATGTGTCATATCTCCTGTCCCTCTGTCTAGTGTAAAGGACCAGCCTCAATGTGTCCTATCTCCTGTCCCTCTCTCTAGTGTAAAGGACCAGCCTCAATATGTCCTATCTCCTGTCCCTCTCTCTAGTGTAAAGGACCAGCCTCAATGTGTCATATCTCCTGTCCCTCTCTCTAGTGTAAAGGACCAGCCTCAATGTGTCATATCTCCTGTCCCTCTCTCTAGTGTAAAGGACCAGACTCAATGTGTCATATCTCCTGTCCCTCTGTCTAGTGTAAAGGACCAGCCTCAATATGTCCTATCTCCTGTCCCTCTCTCTAGTGTAAAGGACCAGCCTCAATATGTCCTATTTCCTGTCCCTCTGTCTAGTGTAAAGGACCAGCCTCAATGTGTCATATCTCCTGTCCCTCTGTCTAGTGTAAAGGACCAGCCTCAATGTGTCATATCTCCTGTCCCTCTCTCTAGTGTAAAGGACCAGCCTCAATGTGTCATATCTCCTGTCCCTCTCTCTAGTGTAAAGGACCAGTCTCAATGTGCCCAAAGACTCCTCCGTTCCATGGCTCAACTATGTAAAGCTGCTGAGATGGTGTGTGTGTGTGTGTGTGTGTGTGTGTGTGTGTGTGTGTGTGTGTGTGTGTGTGTGTGTGTGTGTGTGTGTGTGTGTGCGTGCGTGCGTGCGTGCGTGCGTGCGTGCGTGCGTGCGTGCGTGCGTGCGTGCGTGCGTGCGTGCGTGCGTGCGTGTGTGTGCTGAGGTGGACACAGCTGGGAACCAAGAATAATGTGACCTTCAGTCATGAAGACCACAAACTCATCAAACCACATTTAGTGTGTGTGTGTGTGTGTGTGTGTGTGTGTGTGTGTGTGGTGTGTGTGCCTCTTTTTAGTGTTCCTCTATCGATCATCAGTCCATCAGTATGTCTAACCCTCTCTCCCTCCTTCCCTCCTTCCCTCTCTCCCTTCTTCCCTCCTTCCTTTTCTCTTTTCTTCATCCTCCAGGTCGCACCATCCCTCCTACGTCCTCCCTCCTCCCCCCCTCTGCCCCTCCCTCTTCATCCCTATGCCCCTCCTCCTCCTCCTCCTCCTCTCCATCATTCAGGGAGTGCCAGGTGCCCCTGCTGGAGAATAACTCCTCCCACTCCCGCCTGGAGCCCCGCCCCCACAATGACTCATACCTGCTCAGACACCAACCCCCCTCCTCCGGTAAGACAGCTGTCAATCACTTCCAACATTCCATCCCTTCATTACTTTTCTCCCTCCCTCCCTCCCTCACTCTTTTCTCCCTCTCTCTCTCTCTCCCTCCCTCCCTCCCTCACTCTTTTCCTCCCTCTCTCCCTCACTCCTTTTCTCCCTCGTCTCTCTGCCTCCCTCCCTATCTCCCTCCCTATCTCCCTCTCTCCCTCGTCTTTCTCCCTCCCTCCCTGTGTGAGAGAACAAGGTTGTGTGAGAGAGAGAGAACGAGGTTGTGAGAGAGAGAGAACGAGGTTGTGTGAGAGAGAGAGAACGAGGTTGTGTGAGAGAGAGAACGAGGTTGTGTGTGAGAGAGAGAACCAGGTTGTGAGAGAGAGAACGAGGTTGTGTGAGAGAGAGAACGAGGTTGTGTGTGAGAGAGAGAACCAGGTTGTGTGAGAGAGAGAGAACCAGGTTGTGAGAGAGAGAACGAGGTTGTGTGAGAGAGAGAACCAGGTTGTGTGAGAGAGAGAACGAGGTTGTGTGAGAGAGAGAACGAGGTTGTGTGAGAGCTGTGACAGACCCAACATTAAGGAAAGCTTTGACTATGTACAGACTCAGTGTTAATTGTTTATCTAACTTTTTTGTTTATGATCTACTTCACTTGCTTTGGCAATGTAACATATGTTTCCCATGCCAATAATGCCAGCTCCTTGAATGCCAGCCAATAATGCCAGCTCCTTGAATTGAAAACAAAGCTGTGTGTGAATGGGAGAAGGTGGTAATAATGGTAAAAGAACGGGGACAGAACCACATGAACTGTAACTGCATTGTATCTTTGTATCATTGTATCATTGTATCATTGTATCTTTGTATCATTGTATCATTGTATCTTTGTATCATCATCCAAACATGCCAATGCACACAGAGTGCATTACTCACACACACCTCGTAAAGTACACCCCTCCCCCCACAAACACACACACACACTCACACACACAGCAACTCTCGACATGTTGAGTCTGGTCTTCACAACACACATCCATCCATCCTCAGCAATTACCCTCTCCATCTCATTCTCTATAGATCTATACACACACACACACACACACACACACACACACACACACACACACACACACACACACACACACACACACACACACAATGTAATCAGCCAGATATATTTAGCAAACTGACTCAGGGAAGAGGGGATAGAGAACAGTCTTAATGGAATTTGTGTTGGAATGCAATCTGTATTTAATGTAGTTATGGTGTGACTGGGATGCAGTATAAATCATCATTAGTACAGACTGGGGGTCCCAGGTTCAACAGCAACCTGATTAGCTGCCTTTTAACGTGATGTAACATCACACAGCTAATGGCTGAGCTGGGACGGAGCTGGGAAACATCAGTCACTGTGGAGGAGTTACCTACCTTACACTGGTGGAGAGACACATCAATCACTATGGAGGAGGAGTTACCTACCTTACACTGGTGGAGAGATACATCAATCACTATGGAGGAGGAGTTACCTACCTTACACTGGTAGAGACACACATCAATCACTATGGAGGAGGAGTTACCTACCTTACACTGGTAGAGACACACATCAATCACTATGGAGGAGGAGTTACCTACCTTACACTGGTAGAGACACACATCAATCACTATGGAGGAGGAGTTACCTACCTTACACTGGTAGAGACACACATCAATCACTATGGAGGAGGAGTTACCTACCTTACACTGGTGGAGACACACATCAATCACTATGGAGGAGGAGTTACCTACCTTACACTGGTGGAGAGATACATCAATCACTATGGAGGAGTTACCTACCTTACACTGGTGGAGAGATACATCAATCACTATAGAGGAGGAGGAGTTACCTACCTTACACTGGTAGAGACACACATCAATCACTATGGAGGAGGAGTTACCTACCTTACACTGGTGGAGAGACACATCAATCACTATGGAGGAGGAGTTACCTACCTTACACTGGTAGAGAGACACATCAATCACTATGGAGGAGGAGTTACCTACCTTACACTGGTAGAGAGACACATCAATCACTATGGAGGAGGAGGAGTTACCTACCTTACACTGGTAGAGACACACATCAATCACTATGGAGGAGGAGTTACCTACCTTACACTGGTGGAGAGACACATCAATCACTATGGAGGAGGAGTTATCTACCTTACACTGGTGGAGAGATACATCAATCACTATGGAGGAGGAGTTACCTACCTTACACTGGTAGAGAGATATATCAATCACTATGGAGGAGGAGTTACCTACCTTACACTGGTGGAGACACATATCAATCACTATGGAGGAGTTACCTACCTTACACTGGTGGAGAGATACATCAATCACTATGGAGGAGGAGGAGTTACCTACCTTACACTGGTAGAGACACACATCAATCACTATGGAGGAGGAGTTACCTACCTTACACTGGTGGAGACACACATCAATCACTATGGAGGAGGAGTTACCTACCTTACACTGGTGGAGAGATACATCCATCACTATGGAGGAGGAGTTACCTACCTTACACTGGTGGAGAGATACATCAATCACTATGGAGGAGGAGTTATCTACCTTACACTGGTGGAGAGATACATCAATCACTATGGAGGAGGAGTTATCTACCTTACACTGGTAGAGAGATACATCAATCACTATGGAGGAGGAGTTACCTACCTTACACTGGTGGAGACACACATCAATCACTATGGAGGAGGAGGAGTTACCTACCTTACACTGGTGGAGAGATACATCAATCACTATGGAGGAGGAGTTACCTACCTTACACTGGTGGAGAGACACATCAATCACTATGGAGGAGGAGTTACCTACGGAGAGATACATCAATCACTATGGAGGAGTTACAGATACATCAATCACTATGGAGGAGGAGTTACCTACCTTACACTGGTGGAGAGATACATCAATCACTATGGAGGAGGAGGAGTTACCTACCTTACACTGGTGGAGAGACACATCAATCACTATGGAGGAGGAGTTACCTACCTTACACTGGTGGAGAGATACATCAATCACTATGGAGGAGTTACAGATACATCAATCACTATGGAGGAGGAGGAGTTACCTACCTTACACTGGTAGAGAGACACATCAATCACTATGGAGGAGGAGTTACCTACCTTACACTGGTAGAGAGATACATCAATCACTATGGAGGAGGAGTTACCTACCTTACACTGGTAGAGACACACATCAATCACTATGGAGGAGGAGTTACCTACCTTACACTGGTAGAGAGACACATCAATCACTATGGAGGAGTTACCTACCTTACACTGGTAGAGAGATACATCAATCACTATGGAGGAGGAGTTACCTACCTTACACTGGTAGAGAGATACATCAATCACTATGGAGGAGGAGTTACCTACCTTACACTGGTGGAGACACACATCAATCACTATGGAGGAGTTACCTACCTTACACTGGTAGAGAGATACATCAATCACTATGGAGGAGTTACCTACCTTACACTGGTGGAGAGACACATCAATCACTATGGAGGAGGAGGAGTTACCTACCTTACACTGGTAGAGAGACACATCAATCACTATGGAGGAGTTACCTACCTTACACTGGTAGAGAGATACATCAATCACTATGGAGGAGTTACCTACCTTACACTGGTAGAGAGATACATCAATCACTATGGAGGAGGAGTTACCTACCTTACACTGGTGGAGACACACATCAATCACTATGGAGGTGTTACCTACCTTACACTGGTAGAGACACACATCAATCACTATGGAGGAGGAGTTACCTACCTTACACTGGTAGAGAGACACATCAATCACTATGGAGGAGGAGTTACCTACCTTACACTGGTGGAGAGATACATCAATCACTATGGAGGAGGAGGAGTTACCTACCTTACACTGGTGGAGAGATACATCAATCACTATGGAGGAGGAGTTACCTACCTTACACTGGTGGAGAGACACATCAATCACTATGGAGGAGGAGTTACCTACCTTACACTGGTAGAGAGACACATCATTCACTATGGAGGAGTTACCTACCTTACACTGGTAGAGAGATACATCAATCACTATGGAGGAGGAGGAGTTACCTACCTTACACTGGTAGAGAGACACATCATTCAATATGGAGGAGGAGTTACCTACCTTACACTGGTGGAGAGACACATCAATCACTATGGAGGAGGAGTTACCTACCTTACACTGGTGGAGAGATACATCAATCACTATGGAGGAGGAGGAGTTACCTACCTTACACTGGTAGAGAGATACATCAATCACTATGGAGGAGGAGTTACCTACCTTACACTGGTAGAGAGATACATCAATCACTATGGAGGAGGAGTTACCTACCTTACACTGGTAGAGAGACACATCATTCAATATGGAGGAGGAGTTACCTACCTTACACTGGTAGAGACACACATCAATCACTATGGAGGAGGAGTTACCTACCTTACACTGGTGGAGACACACATCAATCACTATGGAGGAGGAGTTACCTACCTTACACTGGTAGAGAGATACATCAATCACTATGGAGGAGGAGTTACCTACCTTACACTGGTGGAGAGATACATCAATCACTATGGAGGAGTTACAGATACATCAATCACTATGGAGGAGGAGTTACCTACCTTACACTGGTAGAGAGATACATCAATCACTATGGAGGAGGAGTTACCTACCTTACACTGGTGGAGAGACACATCAATCACTATGGAGGAGGAGGAGTTACCTACCTTACACTGGTGGAGACACACATCAATCACTATGGAGGAGGAGTTACCTACCTTACACTGGTGGAGAGACACATCAATCACTATGGAGGAGGAGTTACCTACCTGACACTGGTAGAGAGATACATCAATCACTATGGAGGAGGAGTTACCTACCTTACACTGGTGGAGAGATACATCAATCACTATGGAGGAGTTACAGATACATCAATCACTATGGAGGAGGAGTTACCTACCTTACACTGGTAGAGAGATACATCAATCACTATGGAGGAGGAGGAGTTACCTACCTTACACTGGTGGAGAGATACATCAATCACTATGGAGGAGGAGGAGTTACCTACCTTACACTGGTGGAGAGATACATCAATCACTATGGAGGAGGAGTTACCTACCTTACACTGGTAGAGAGATACATCAATCACTATGGAGGAGGAGTTACCTACCTTACACTGGTAGAGACATACATCAATCACTATGGAGGAGGAGTTACCTACCTTACACTGGTAGAGAGATACATCAATCACTATGGAGGAGGAGGAGTTACCTACCTTACACTGGTAGAGAGATACATCAATCACTATGGAGGAGGAGATACCTACCTTACACTGGTAGAGAGATACATCAATCACTATGGAGGAGGAGTTACCTACCTTACACTGGTAGAGAGATACATCAATCACTATGGAGGAGGAGTTACCTACCTTACACTGGTAGAGAGATACATCAATCACTATGGAGGAGGAGTTACCTACCTTACACTGGTGGAGAGATACATCAATCACTATGGAGGAGTTACAGATACATCAATCACTATGGAGGAGGAGTTACCTACCTTACACTGGTAGAGAGATACATCAATCACTATGGAGGAGGAGTTACCTACCTTACACTGGTAGAGAGACACATCAATCACTATGGAGGAGTTACAGATACATCAATTACCTACCTGACTCTATTGCTGGAGAAGAAATACACTGGGACTGACACTTACACACACTTCACACACGCACACACACGCACACGCACACACAGAGAGAATGGATATACAGTGCATTTGGGAAAGTATTCAGACTCCTTCCCTTATTCCACATTGTGTTATGTTACAGCCTTATTCTAAAATGGATTAAAACATTTGTTCCCCTCATCAATCTACACACATTACCCCATAATGACAAAGTGAAAAGAGGTTTTAAGAAATTTTAGCAAATTTTGTACAAATATTAAAACTGAAATACAGTACCAGTCAAAAGTTTGGACACACCTACTGATTTAAGGGTTTTTCTTTATTTTTACTACTTTATACATTTTGGAATAATAGTGAAGCCATCACAACTATGAAATAACACATATGGAATCATGTAGTAACCAAAAAAGTGTTAAACAAATAAAAATATATTTTATATTTGAGATTCTTCAAAGTAGCCCCCCTTTTCATTGATGGCAGCTTTGCAGACTTTTGGAATTCTCTCAGCCAGCTTCATGAGGTAGTCGCCTGGAATGTACTTCAATTAATACGTCTGCCTTGTTAATTTGTGGAAATTATTTCCTCATTGCATTTGATCCAATCAGTTGTGTTGAGACAAGGTAGGGGTAGTATACAGAAGATAGCCCTATTTGGTAAAAGACCAAGTCCATATTATGGCAAGGACAGCTCAAATAAGCAAAGAGAAACAACAATCCATCTTTACTTTAAGACTTGAAGGTCAGTCAATACGGAAAATGTCAAGAACTTTGAAAGTTGCTTCAAGCGCTATGATAAAACTGTCTGTCACGAGGACCGCCACAGGACAGGAAGACCCAGAGTTACCTCTGCTGCAGAGGATATGTTCATTAGCGTTGCCAGCCTCAGAAATTGCAGTCCAAATAAATTATTCACAGAGTTAAACTATTAGACACATCTTAACATTAACTGTTCAGAGGAGACTGCGTGAATCATGCCTTCATGGTCAAATTGCTCAAAGGAATTACTACAAAAGAACACCAATAAGAAGAAGAAGAGACTTGCTTGGGCCAAGAAACACAAGCAATAGACATTAGACTGGTGGAAATCTGTCCTTTGGTCTGATGAGTCAAAATTTGTGATTTTTGGTTCCAACCGCCATGTCTTTGTGAGACGCAGAGTAGATGAATGGATGATCTCCAAATGAGTGATTCCCACCGTGAAGCATGGAGGAGGAGGTGTGATGTTGTGGGGGTGCTTTGCTGGTGACACTGTCAGTGATTTATTTAGAATTCAAGGCACACTTAACCAGCATAGCTAACACAGCATTCTGCAGCGATACACCATCCCATCTGGTTTGCGCTTAGTGGCACTATCACTTTTTTGGTTACTACATGATTCCATATGTGTTATTTCATAGTTTTGATATCTTCACTATTATTCTACATTGTAGAAAATACTAAAAATAATCCTTTGCTCTGAGACTTGAAATTGAGCTCAGGTGCATCCTGTTTCCATTGATCATCCTTGAGATGTTTCTACAACTTGATTGGAGTCCACCTGTGGTAAATTCAATTGATTGGACATGATTTCGAAAGGCACACACCTGTCTGTATAAGTTCCCACAGTTGACTGCTTGTCAGAGCAAAAACCAAGCCATGAGGTCAAAGGAATTGTCTGTAGTGCTCCGTGACAGGATTGTGTCAAGGCACAGATCTGGGGAAGGGTAACAAAAAATGTCTGCAGCATTGAAGGTCCCCAAGAACACAGTGTCCTCTATCATCTTTAAATGAAAGAAGTTTGGAACCACCAAGACTCTTCCTAGAGCTGGCCGCCCGGCCAAACTGAGCAATCTGGGGAGAAGGGCCTTGGTCAGGGAGGTGACCAAAAACCCTGTGGTCACTCTGACAGAGCTCCAGTGTTCCTCTGTGGAGATAGAAACTTCCAGAAGGACAACCATCTCTGCAGCAATCCACCAATCAGGCCTTTATGGTAGGGTGGCCAGATGGAAGCCAATACTCAGTAAAAGGCACATGACAGCCTGCTTGGAGTTTGCCAAAAGGCACCTAAAGGACTCTCAGACCATGAGAAACAAGATTCTCTGCCATAGTACAGTGCATTCAGAAAGTACTTGAAACCAATATTGAACTCTTTGGCCTGAAAGCCTCATGTCTGGAGGAAACCTGGCACCATCCCTATGGTGAAGCATGGTGGTGGTAGCATCATGCTGTCAGGATGTTTTTGCTCCAGAGTGCTCAGGACCTCCGACTGGGGCAAAGGTTCCCCTTCCAACAGGACAACAACCCTAATCACACAGCCAAGACAACGCAGGAGTGGCTTCGGGACAAGTCTCTGAATGTCCTTGAGTGGCTCAGCCAGAGCCGGACTTGAACCTGATCGAACATCTCTGGAGAGACCTGAAAATAGCTGTGCAGCGACACTCCCCATCCAACCTGACAGAGCTTGAATACAGGTGTGCCAAGCTTGTAGCGTCATTGCCCAAAAAGACTCAAGGCTGTAATCGCTGCCAAAGGTGCCTCAACAAAGTACTAAGTAAAGGGTCTGAATACTTATGTAAATCTGATATTTCAGTTGTTTTTTAAATAAATTTGCTAACATTTCTAAAAACCTGTTTTTACTTTGTCATTTTGGAGTATTGTGTGTAGATTGATGAGGGAAAAAAGTATTTAATACATTTTAGAATGAGGCTAAAACGTAACAAAATATGGAAAAAGTCAAGGGATCTGAGTACTTATGAATGCACTGTACTATGGCACTGTAACATAATAGAGAGCTTGGGGAAGAGAGACACACAGCATATGTACACACCAGAGGAGGCTGTTGGGAGGAGCTATAGGTTACAGGCTCAAATGGTATTAATTCCATTCCAGCCATTACAATGAGCCTGTTCTCCTATAGCTCCTCCCACCAGCCTCTGGTACACACACCCACACACACACCAGCGACCGTAGACACAAACAAGCATAAACACACAGAAGCACACAGACAGACAGACAGACAGACAGACAGACAGACAGACAGACAGACAGACAGACAGACAGACAGACAGACAGACAGACAGACAGACAGACAGACAGACAGACACACCCAGTGTGTGACTTCCTGGGGATTATCTCTGTTGTTAGTTTCTGCATGGCTTGGCCATTCTCATTTCCTGCTCAGCGTCCACTCTACATGACACACACACACACATGCTCATGGTTCCACACACACACACACAAGAACACACACATGCATTTACACACTTGTATTTCTGTTTAGCAAGTGGAAATGGAAAACCAAATGTGGTTCAGGGTTTGGAATTGGGTCTGGCTCAGTGCACCTGCTCCGAACGTTCTCAGACATACATTCTCAGAGAGAGAGAAGATTCTCAGGCCAAATGGAGCGTGTCTGATCGCTCCTAGAAAGAGCTAGCGTTAGCGCTGTGGCTCTGCGGCCCATTCATTATGTATAAGGAGCGATACCTATTTTTAGCGTGAGGGTCACTAGCTCCTTGCCAGGAAGGGAATACACAACTTAATTTCTCTGCTGGGATGAATGTTTAATCACTGTTGTTGTGACAAAGCAAGTGAGCAGTGGTTTCTGTGGAGATTAGTGGGAGTTAAACAGTTACCTCCCTCAGAAGCTGTACATTTACAACAGAAGGAAGACAGAGAGAAAGATAGAACTAGAGAGAGACAGAGGGAGAGAGCGAGAGAGAGAACTCCACTGAGTTGAGCCCTATGCTGATTTATTTTAAACTGCTGAACTACAGCTTTTAGCCTTCACACACACACACACACACACACACACACACACACACACACACACACACACACACACACACACACACCCCGCCAGGCGACTCATTGTGTTGAACCAGAGAAAATGTCAATAAACAGTGTACCCTTCCAGAGCCTGGAAAACAAACTGCTTCCTATGGTTATTACTGCCATGGGCCTAACACACACACTGACACACACACACACACCGATTCACACGTACACAGACAAAGACACTCTGTCACATACACACACACGTACAATGCGAAGTTAATGTGCCATGAAGAGCCCCTGCCTCATTCTGCTGGTGTCTGCATATGTACCCCAGCCTAATGCTTTGGTGTAGCTCTCCAGCAGGCTAACAGGCTAGCATCGCTGTATAAATAATGCTTTGGTGTAGCTCTCCAGCAGGCTAACAGGCTAGCATCGCTGTATAAATAATGCTTTGGTGTAGCTCTCCAGCAGGCTAACAGGCTAACAGGCTAGCATCGCTGTATAAATAATGCTTTGGTGTAGCTCTCCAGCAGGCTAACAGGCTAGCATCGCTGTATAAATAAGGCTTTGGTGTAGCTCTCCAGCAGGATAACAGGCTAGCATCGCTGTATAAATAATGCTTTGGTGTAGCTCTCCAGCAGGCTAACAGGCTAGCATCGCTGTATAAATAATGCTTTGGTGTAGCTCTCCAGCAGGCTAACAGGCTAGCATCACTGTATAAATAATGCTTTGGTGTAGCTCTCCAGCAGGCTAACAGGCTAGCATCGCTGTATAAATAATGCTTTGGTGTAGCTCTCCAGCAGGCTAACAGGCTAGCATCGCTGTAGAATACGGCCCAGTACATCACTGGGGCCAAGCTTCCTGCCATCCAGGGCCAATATAGCAGGCGGTGTCAGAGGAAGGCCCTAAAAGTGGTCAAAGACTCCAGCCACCTTAGTCATAGACTGTTCTCTCTGCTACCGCACAACAAGCGGTGTCCACAGGTGTAGATCTTACCGTGAAATGCTTACTTAAATGCCGTTAACCAACAATGCAGAGTAAGAAAATATTTGCTAAATTAACTGAAGTAAAAAAAGTAACACAATAAAATAATAACAAGGCTATATACAGGGGGTACCGGTACCGAGTCAATGTGCGGGGGTACGGGTTAGTCGAGGTAATTGAGGTAGTATGTACATGTAGGTAGGGGTAAAGTGACTATGAATAGATAATAAACAGCGACTAGCAGCAACATAAAAAAAGGGGGTCAATGCAAATAGTATGGGTAGCCATTTGATTAACTGTTTAGCAGACTTATGGCTGTTGACAAGCCTTTTGAACGTAGACTTGGCGCTCCGGTACCGCTTGCCGTGTGGTAGCAGAGAGTAACTCAACCACACTAAACCACAACCATCAGGACACTGTCTACTTGGAAACTTGAACTCAGAAACCACAAGCTTGCTTTCAAAAACTGGAATTTCTTTTGCTATTGAAAGTTCAGTAGAATTTGAATGAATATTTGTTTTTTAAATATTAATCGAAGGAAAGGGAGCTTTGAAAACTGCTATGCATTTTTATGGGTAGATTTGAGAGGGAAAGGCAGTGTGGTTTGCGAATGTAAATACGAGAATTTATACAGATGGCGGGTGTGTGTTTGTTTGAAATGTAAATAGTAGCATATATCACAAGTTCACAGCTATTAACATTGACTGACCGATGCAGGGGTGTAGAACGAGATAGAAAAGGACTGATGAAAATGGATACGAGTAGATGAAATGGAGGGATGAGATGGGAGGAGGAAAAAAATACAAGGTTTTGGAAATTATATGCATGACTATGAAACCCCATCTACACACACACACACACATACACACAACACACACACCCACACACATACACATACACACACACCGAACCTTTGAGTTGGCAGACAGAGAGTAACATAATGTAAATAAAGGAGAGTATTGCCAGTCTTCAGAAGTGTACAGCAGGGAGATATTAAAGCATGGTGTGTTAGTCCTGCACTTCAGATGACTACAACCATGCCGTCATTCTGAGATTTCATAGCAAAAACAGGTACATTTCAGAAGCCAAGGACATTCATTCTCGTTCAGCTGAAATTTCCATTTCATTCCAAAAAATGTTTACCAAGGCACATCATTTGTGCCCAGAAAGTAAAATAACATGTTACTGGTATTTCTTACTATCACTACTTCTCTTCTCTCTCTTGCCATTCCTGTCTTCTTTCTGAATAACCCTTGTTTTTTTTCTCTCCCTCTCTCTGTCCAGGAGCTCCTAACCACCTCGGTGGGTCCACCCTGCGACCCCCCCTGCCTCCCCCTCACAACCACCAGACCCTTTCCCACCACCACCACCACTCCTCAGCCAACAGCCTGAACAGGAACACCCTGAGAGGGGGTAGGAACACCATCCATGCCCCCCCTCCAGTACCAGGGGATGGGCCCACCTCACCAGAGTCTGTACAGCTACAGGACAGCTGGGTACTGAATAGTAACGTCCCACTGGAAACCAGGTGAGAAACTAGTCCCAGTTAAACACACTGAATAAACACTGCAGACCAGGTGAGAAACAAGTCCCAGTTAAACACACTGAATACACACTACAGACCAGGTGAGAAACTAGTCCCAGTTAAACACACTGAATACACACTACAGACCAGGTGAGAAACTAGTCCCAGTTAAACACACTGAATACACACTACAGACCAGGTGAGAAACTAGTCCCAGTTAAACACACTGAATACACACTGCAGACCAGGTGAGAAACTAGTCCCAGTTAAACACACTGAATACACGCTACAGACCAGGTGAGAAACTAGTCCCAGTTAAACACACTGAATACACACTGCAGACCAGTTGAGAAACTAGTCCCACTTAAACACACTGAATACACACTGCAGACCAGGTGAGAAACTAGTCCCAGTTAAACACACTGAATACACGCTACAGACCAGGTGAGAAACTAGTCCCAGTTAAACACACTGAATACACACTGCAGACCAGTTGAGAAACTAGTCCCAGTTAAACACACTGAATACACACTGCAGACCAGTTGAGAAACTAGTCCCATTTATACAAAAAAAATGACACATTGAAAACACACTGAGAAACTAGTACCCATTCCTACAAACTCTCCACACACCGAATACACACCACACACCAGGTGAGACTAGTGACACAATACTTAAATGCACTTAATACCAGGTGAGACCAGTACCAGAGTGTATTAAATCTCTACTTCATACGGGTACCCTCCAGTACATGTTGACTAGCTGAGACCAGAAGCACCATATCGCCTACCACATACAGTGCTGTCCCTAGTGTGAACCGAAGCTGGAGAGAGAAAAGTAGGTTTATTAACTTCATCCTTATCATGCTGAACACAAAGACTGCTGTGGTTCAATTACAATATGTACAATACCTTGGTGTGTTAGCACTGGGAATACTAAGTACACACACACACACACACACACACACACACACACACACACACACACACACACACAAAGAGCCTCAGAGGAAGCCGTACTGCAGCTCACCGCTCACACACCCGTCTCCTCTGGTCTTGCATGCAGAGACAAAGAGCTGCCCCTCCCCTCTTCTCTGTTCTCTGCTGTAGTTGTGTTTCTCCAGCTGAGCTGAGCTCTGCTCTCTAACTCTGATCCCAGATCAGATCCCCAGAGAGAGAGCACCATGCGGTATTGATGTCTGATCAGCACTAATTCACTAGGACAGGTCCCAAGCCTGTGGTAGAGATGGTTGACGCTGTAACATGCACAGCAAGGAAATGCCAATAAGTGGAGCAGTAACGCTCTAACACACACACACACACACACACACACACACACACACACACACTCACACACATACCAGTGGAGGCTGGTGACTTGAAAAATTCAGAAGGATGGGAGACCCAAAGTATAGGCGCAGAACACACGGAGACGTGAAAGTGTGTTTCACAAATCGTCAAAGAGAAATGATTAAAGGATTTAATAAAGACATGTGTAGTACAATATTATGGGGAATGAGAGGGCTACTTACACAGTGTTGGGAAGGGATCACAGCAGTGATTGAATGAGGGTATGAGGCAGGAGTTGAGGTGTTCAGAGGCTTGACTTCAGTGCACGACAGGATTTGACTGGGAATGCAAAAAACAATGACACAACACATGACACAGTTAGACAAAATAACTAAGAATGAGTTAGTCCAAGTCAGTAGTAAAATCACAGATGTGTAATAATATGATTGTGTTTGTGATTGACTCTACATACAGGAATGAGAGAACATTGACAGGTACACTCAGAGAGCTTGGAGAGGAAACATTCAATGTGCCAGTGGATGAGCAGGCACATGAGACGTGGCTTCAGTTCATGTCAGGAGAGAGTAGACAATGGTAGTGGAGTGGAGTGGTCATCACCTCTTAACCAGGGAACAGGAGGGGACTTAGCTGGAAATACAAATAGCAGAAACATTCCATTACAGCTGCACCATCGTAGGTTTGAACAACACGTTTCTTCATAAAGTCAAATACAGACGGCGCATCTCACCCACTTGACACATCAAAGTAGCCCAAGAAACGTTCCTGAATAAAGCCCTGATCATCCACATACCTGACCATATCTGACAACTGCAAGCTGACTGGTGGCACCATAGGTCCCAGAGTAGTGGGGCCCGGAGTTTTTCCTTATCTGTTAACCTAACCAGGAAAAAACTCTGGACACTATAATGAGATAGTGATTAATAATTTGTAAAAAGGTTTTATAAGGGCTATGATTCGACCAGTCTTTCCTAATCAGGTCACATGGTTTTAAAAAACTCCTGGCCCTGTTCATATGAATTATATTTAGACTAGATTATGAGGGGGATTTCCTCCACCCAGACACAGAGACAACAACTGATAGACAACAGAACTCACAGGGCTGAGCTTGCTTTATGCATGTTGGCATCACGCAGACCTATGCAACTGTAGTGCTTATGAAACATGTACTCACATCTGTCATCACTATTATGTTGATTGATGAATTCCAGTTAATCATTTTGCATTGAAAACGTATAGGCAGCCTAGCCAACCCGATTTTGAATGTAATCCAAATTTGATCACCTTCCCATTTTCTCCTGACATACAAATGGACTATTAATACATAACGTTACCATTAGTTACCCTGACCAGATGGACTATAAATACATAACGTTACCATTAGTTACCCTGACCAGATGGACTATAAATACATAACGTTACCATTAGTTACCCTGACCAGATGGACTATAAATACATAACGTACCATTAGTTACCCTGACCAGATGGACTATAAATACATAACGTTACCATTAGTTACCCTGACCAGATGGACTATAAATACATAACGTTACCATTAGTTACCCTGACCAGATGGACTATAAATACATAACGTTACCATTAGTTACCCTGACCAGATGGACTATAAATACATAACGTTACCATTAGTTACCCTGACCAGATGGACTATAAATACATAACGTTACCATTAGTTACCCTGACCAGATGGACTATAAATACATAACGTTACCATTAGTTACCCTGACCAGATGGACTATAAATACATAACGTTACCATTAGTTACCCTGACCGATGGACTATAAATACATAACGTTACCATTAGTTACCCTGACCAGATGGACTATAAATACATAGCGTTACCAGTTAGTTACCCTGACCAGATGGACTATAATACATAACGTTACCATTAGTTACCCTGACCAGATGGACTATAAATACATAACGTTACCATTAGTTACCCTGACCAGATGGACTATAAATACATAACGTTACCATTAGTTACCCTGACCAGATGGACTATTAATACATAACGTTACCATTAGTTACCCTGACCAGATGGACTATAAATACATAACGTTACCCATTAGTTACCCTGACCAGATGGACTATAAATACATAACGTTACCATTAGTTACCCTGACCAGATGGACTATAAATACATAACGTTACCATTAGTTACCCTGACCAGATGGACTATAAATACATAACGTTACCATTAGTTACCCTGACCAGATGGACTATAAATATATAACGTTACCATTAGTTACCCTGACCAGATGGACTATAAATACATAACGTTACCATTAGTTACCCTGACCAGATGGACTATAAATACATAACGTTACCATTAGTTACCCTGACCAGATGGACTATAAATACATAACGTTACCATTAGTTACCCTGACCAGATGGACTATAAATACATAACGTTACCATTAGTTACCCTGACCAGATGGACTATAAATACATAATGTTACCATTAGTTACCCTGACCAGATGGACTATAAATACATAACGTTACCATTAGTTACCCTGACCAGATGGACTATAAATACATAACGTTACCATTAGTTACCCTGACCAGATGGACTATAAATACATAACGTTACCATTAGTTACCCTGACCAGATGGACTATAAATACATAACGTTACCATTAGTTACCCTGACCAGATGGACTATAAATACATAACGTTACCATTAGTTACCCTGACCAGATGGACTATAATACATAACGTTACCATTAGTTACCCTGACCAGATGGACTATAAATACATAACGTTACCATTAGTTACCCTGACCAGATGGACTATAAATACATAACGTACCATTAGTTACCCTGACCAGATGGACTATAAATACATAACGTTACCATTAGTTACCCTGACCAGATGGACTATAAATACATAATGTTACCATTAGTTACCCTGACCAGATGGACTATAAATACATAACGTTATCATTAGTTACCCTGACCAGATGGACTATAAATACATAACGTTACCATTAGTTACCCTGACCAGATGGACTATAAATACATAACGTTACCATTAGTTACCCTGACCAGATGGACTATAAATACATAACGTTACCATTAGTTACCCTGACCAGATGGACTATAAATACATAACGTTACCATTAGTTACCCTGACCAGATGGACTATAAATACATAACGTTACCATTAGTTACCCTGACCAGATGGACTATAAATACATAACGTTACCATTAGTTACCCTGACCAGATGGACTATAAATACATAACGTTACCATTAGTTACCCTGACCAGATGGACTATAAATACATAACGTTACCATTAGTTACCCTGACCAGATGGACTATAAATACATAACGTTACCATTAGTTACCCTGACCAGATGGACTATAAATATATAACGTTACCATTAGTTACCCTGACCAGATGGACTATAAATACATAACGTTACCATTAGTTACCCTGACCAGATGGACTATAAATACATAGCGTTACCATTAGTTACCCTGACCAGATGGACTATAAATACATAACGTTACCATTAGTTACCCTGACCAGATGGACTATAAATACATAACGTTACCATTAGTTACCCTGACCAGATGGACTATAAATACATAACGTTATCATTAGTTACCCTGACCAGATGGACTATAAATACATAACGTTACCATTAGTTACCCTGACCAGATGGACTATAAATACATAACGTTACCATTAGTTACCCTGACCAGATGGACTATAAATACATAACGTTACCATTAGTTACCCTGACCAGATGGACTATAAATACATAGCGTTACCATTAGTTACCCTGACCAGATGGACTATAAATACATAACGTTACCATTAGTTACCCTGACCAGATGGACTATAAATACATAACGTTACCATTAGTTACCCTGACCAGATGGACTATAAATACATAACGTTACCATTAGTTACCCTGACCAGATGGACTATAATACATAACGTTACCATTAGTTACCCTGACCAGATGGACTATAAATACATAACGTTACCATTAGTTACCCTGACCAGATGGACTATAAATACATAACGTTACCATTAGTTACCCTGACCAGATGGACTATAAATACATACGTTACCATTAGTTACCCATGACCAGATGGACTATAAATACATAACGTTACCATTAGTTACCCTGACCAGATGGACTATAAATACATAACGTTACCATTAGTTACCCTGACCAGATGGACTATAAATCCATAACGTTACCATTAGTTACCCTGACCAGATGGACTAATAAAGTTATCATTCGTTACCCCTGACAGATGGACTATAAATACATAACGTTACCATTAGTTACCCTGACCAGATGGACTATAAATACATAACGTTACCATTAGTTACCCTGACCAGATGGACTATAAATACATAACGTTACCATTAGTACCCTGACCAGATGGACTATAAATACATAGCGTTACCATTAGTTACCCTGACCAGATGGACTATAAATACATAACGTTACCATTAGTTACCCTGACCAGATGGACTATAAATACATAACGTTACCATTAGTTACCCTGACCAGATGGACTATAAATACATAACGTTACCATTAGTTACCCTGACCAGATGGACTATAAATACATAATGTTACCATTAGTTACCCTGACCAGATGGACTATAATACATAGCGTACCATTAGTTACCCTGACCAGATGGACTATAAATACATAACGTTACCATTAGTTACCCTGACCAGATGGACTATAAATACATAACGTTACCATTAGTTACCCTGACCAGATGGACTATAAATACATAACGTTACCATTAGTTACCCTGACCAGATGGACTATAAATACATAACGTTACCATTAGTTACCCTGACCAGATGGACTATAAATACATAACGTTACCATTAGTTACCCTGACCAGATGGACTATAAATACATAGCGTTACCATTAGTTACCCTGACCAGATGGACTATAAATACATAACGTTACCATTAGTTACCCTGACCAGATGGACTATAAATACATAATGTTACCATTAGTTACCCTGACCAGATGGACTATAAATACATAGCGTTACCATTAGTTACCCTGACCAGATGGACTATAAATATATAACGTTACCATTAGTTACCCTGACCAGATGGACTATTAATACATAACGTTACCATTAGTTACCCTGACCAGATGGACTATAAATACATAACGTTACCATTAGTTACCCTGACCAGATGGACTATAAATACATAACGTTACCATTAGTTACCCTGACCAGATGGACTATAAATACATAACGTTACCATTAGTTACCCTGACCAGATGGACTATTAATACATAACGTTACCATTAGTTACCCTGACCAGATGGACTATAAATACATAACGTTACCATTAGTTACCCTGACCAGATGGACTATAAATACATAACGTTACCATTAGTTACCCTGACCAGATGGACTATAAATACATAACGTTACCATTAGTTACCCTGACCAGATGGACTATAAATACATAACGTTACCATTAGTTACCCTGACCAGATGGACTATTAATACATAACGTTACCATTAGTTACCCTGACCAGATGGACTATAAATACATACGTTACCATTAGTTACCCTGACCAGATGGACTATAAATACATAACGTTACCATTAGTTACCCTGACCCAGATGGACTATAAATATATAACGTTACCATTAGTTACCCTGACCAGATGGACTATAAATACATAATGTTACATTAGTTACCCCTGACCAGATGGACTATAAATACATAACGTTACCATTAGTTACCCTGACCAGATGGACTATAAATACATAACGTTACCATTAGTTACCCTGACCAGATGGACTATAAATACATAACGTTACCATTAGTTACCCAAGACCAGATGGACTATAATACAGACGTTACCATTATTTACCCTGACCAGATGGACTATAAATATATAACGTACCATTAGTTACCCTGACCAGATGGACTATAAATAATAACGTTACCATTAGTTACCCTGACCAGATGGACTATAAATACATAGCGTTACCATTAGTTACCCTGACCAGATGGACTATAAATACATAACGTTACCATTAGTTACCCTGACCAGATGGACTATAAATACATAACGTTACCATTAGTTACCCTGACCAGATGGACTATAAATACATAACGTTACCATTAGTTACCCTGACCAGATGGACTATAAATACATAACGTTACCATTAGTTACCCTGACCAGATGGACTATAAATACATAACGTTACCATTAGTTACCCTGACCAGATGGACTATAAATACATAACGTTACCATTAGTTACCCTGACCAGATGGACTATTAATACATAACGTTACCATTAGTTACCCTGACCAGATGGACTATAAATACATAATGTTACCATTAGTTACCCTGACCAGATGGACTATAAATACATAATGTTACCATTAGTTACCCTGACCAGATGGACTATAAATACATAACGTTATCATTAGTTACCCTGACCAGATGGACTATAAATACATAATGTTACCATTAGTTACCCTGACCAGATGGACTATAAATACATAGCGTTACCATTAGTTACCCTGACCAGATGGACTATAAATACATAACGTTACCATTAGTTACCCTGACCAGATGGACTATTAATACATAACGTTACCATTAGTTACCCTGACCAGATGGACTATTAATACATAACGTTACCATTAGTTACCCTGACCAGATGGACTATTAATACATAACGTTACCATTAGTTACCCTGACCAGATGGACTATAAATACATAACGTTACCATTAGTTACCCTGACCAGATGGACAGGGCACATAGGCTGTATGCAGCTGCTCTTATTAGTAGCCTACAGTCGATCAGACTGAAAAATGGTCTCGTTATGATCCCACACAGCATGTGAGATCTCTAATGTTTAGGTGTAGTCTAGGCTGCTGCAACATTTGTGTAGTGAGTCGTGTCCTTTATTAAAAAACAATTATTTCAGGCCCAAAAAACGCAGTGGTGTTGGTAAGCCGCTTGAGAACATCCCTGTTTCTTCTTACTTTCTGGTTGTGTTGCACAGATCGAATATGAAGACCTTGGACGTGATCCCTGCGGCTTTTTCCCAGAAGCTTGAATCTGATCTGGGCAATTACATGCTCCTTGCTTTTGTTTTGCCATTTAGCTGAACGATAGATGTCCTTCAGGTCACTGTACCCACTTTTCCACCAAGGCTCAGACTTTCCAAATAGCAGACATGGCCAGCAATACAGGCGGCTTGGTGAAAGACTCCCTGTTAACCAGCTATACCAGGCTTGGCCAGCAATACAGGCGGCTTGATGAAAGACTCCCTGTTAACCAGCTATACCAGGCATGGCCAGCAATACAGGCGGCTTGGTGAAAGACTCCCTGTTAACCAGCTATACCAGGCTTGGCCAGCAATACAGGCGGCTTGATGAAAGACTCCCTGTTAACCAGCTATACCAGGCTTGGCCAGCAATACAGGCGGCTTGGTGAAAGACTCCCTGTTAACCAGCTATACCAGGCATGGCCAGCAATACAGGCGGCTTGGTGAAAGGCTCCCTGTTAACCAGCTATACCAGGCATGGCCAGCAATACAGGCGGCTTGGTGAAAGACTCCCTGTTAACCAGCTATACCAGGCATGGCCAGCAATACAGGCGGCTTGATGAAAGACTCCCTGTTAACCAGCTATACCAGGCATGGCCAGCAATACAGGCGGCTTGGTGAAAGACTCCCTGTTAACCAGCTATAGCAGGCATGGCCAGCAATACAGGTGGCTTGGTGAAAGACTCCCTGTTAACCAGCTATACTTTTGATACCAGGTGGTATTGAACACCCTCACCTTTTCATCCTTCTTCAAGACACTGATCTCAGGCAGAGGTCGACCCTCGCTTTTAATTCACACCTTTTCTGTGTACCCCAGAAAGGGGTTCTTCAACAAAAAGTCAACAATATCTGCAGTAGTGTTGGCAGCTAAAACTGCACACTCGAGCTGGTAGCTAGCTAGCTACTGCTACTTGCTACTGCAGTTAGCAAGGCAAATTGAAATGAATTGCACTAACTGGACACAAAAATAAAGTTCTAAAACCAAGAAAACAATGTATAATCTATCTCCTCCAGCTCCGGTAATTTGAGGAAACTAATTTGAATTGAATTATATCCAAAAAATGCTCAACTATCACTTTTCGAATCTATCCAATGTCACCAACTCACCAAGCTTCTCAACACATAGAACCCCTCCATACACCCAAACAAGGGCACTGCGTTCATCCACCTCTGGCCTGCTCGCCTCCCTACCTCTGAGGAAGCACAGTTCCCGCTCAGCCCAGTCAAAACTGTTCGCTGCTCTGACACCCCAATGGTGGAACAAGCTCCCTCACGACGCCAGGACAGCGGAGTCAATCACCACCTTCCGGAGACACCTGAAACCCCACCTCTTTAAGGAATACCTGGGATAGGATAAAGTAATCCTTCTAACCCCCCCCCCCCCAAAAGATCTAGATGCACTATTGTAAAGTGGTTGTTCCACTGGATATCATAAGGTGAATGCACCAATTTGTAAGTCGCTCTGGATAAGAGCGTCTGCTAAATGACTTAAATGTAAATGTAAATAATGC
>NC_042959.1:12176348-12191348 GCF_901001165.1 Salmo trutta | reverse complement strand
CAAGCCCTTAACCAACAATGCCGTTTTAAGAAAAAAAGTGTTAAAGTATTTACTAAAATAAACTGAAGTAAAACAATCTAAAATAAATAGTAAAAATGTAAAAGTAAAGAATAATTAAGGAGCAACAATAAAATAACCGTAGTGAGGCTATATACAGGGGTACTTGAGTTAATATGTACATCTACAGTAGGTAGAGGTATAGTGACTATGCATGGATAATAAACAGAGAGTAGCAGCAGTGTAAAAATGGGGCTGGAGACAATGCAAATAGTCTGGGTAGCCATTTGATTAACTGTTCAGGAGTAGAAACTTGTTAAGAAACCTTTTGTACCTAGACTTGGCGCTCCGGTACCGCTTGCCACTTGCTGTACAGTAGCAGAGAGAACAATCTATGTCTAAGGTGGCTGGAGTCCTTGGCAATTTTTTGGGCCTCCCTCTGATACCTCCTGGTATAGAGGGCCTGGATGGCAGGAAGCTTGGCCCCAGTGATGTACTGGGCCGTATGCACTACCTTCTGTAGTGCCTTGCAGTCGGAGGCCGAGCAGTTATCATACCAGGTGGTGATGCAACCAGTCAGGATGCTCTCGATGGTGCAACTGTATAGTTTTTTGAGGATCTGAGGACCCATGCAAAATATTTTCAGTCTCCTGAGGGGGAATAGGTTTTGTCATGCCCTCTTCACAACTGTGTTAGTGTGCTTAGACCATGTTAGTTTGTTGGTGATGTGGACACCGAGGAACTTGAAGGTGTCAACCTGCTCCACTGCAGCCCCGTCGATGAGAATGTCCTTCTTCTCTAGTCCACAATCATTTCCTTTGTCTTGATCAAGTTGAGGGAGAGGTTGTTATCCTGGCGCCTCCTCCCTATAGGCTGTCTCGTCATTGTCGGTGACCAGCCCCCCCCCCCCCCCCCCCCCCCCCACAAACACACACACACACTGCAGTCAGCTTTGCAGCAGTGTGTTGACCCCTGACTGTCTGATCTGTCACACAAACACAAAGGCTTTGTTCTGTCAGACCACCTGGGGAACTGTAGCAAAAGTAGGTGTGTATGTGTGTGCATGTGTGTGTGTGTGTGTGTGCATGTGTGTGTGTGTGTGTGCGTGTGTGTGTGCATGATAAAGGACACATGTTGAAGGTTTTGGGAGTGCTTGAGTTTTTTTTTTTTTGTCATTTTTACTCAGTTTGGTCTTAGTTCTGTCTCTACCGCTATAGGGATGGGATATGGAGAGGAGAGGAGGAGAGGAGGAGAAGAGATATCAACCAGAGAAGAGAGAAGGAGTGGACAGGAGTGGGCAGATGAAAAGTATGATGGGTAAAGAAGGGAGGGATGGACAAGATGGAAGGAAGGTAGAGAGGAGAGGAGAGATGGAAGAAAGGTAGAGAGAAGGAGTGGAGAGATGGAAGGTAGAGAGAAGGAGAGGAGAGATGGAAGGTAGAGAGAAGGAGAGGAGAGAAGGAAGGTAGAGAGAAGGAGAGGAGAGATGGAAGGTAGAGAGAAGGAGAGGAGAGATGGAAGGTAGAGAGAAGGAGAGGAGAGATGGAAGGTAGAGAGAAGGAGAGGAGAGATGGAAGGTAGAGAGAAGGAGAGGAGAGATGGAAGGTAGAGAGAAGGAGAGGAGAGATGGAAGGTAGAGAGAAGGAGAGGAGAGATGGAAGGTAGAGAGAAGGAGAGGAGAGAAGGAAGGTAGAGAGAAGGAGAGGAGAGATGGAAGGTAGAGAGAAGGAGAGGAGAGATGGAAGGTAGAGAGAAGGAGAGGAGAGATGGAAGGAAGCTAGAGAGGAGAGGAGGACGATCGAGTGAAACAGATGCTACTGTTGAGAAGGACAGGATGAGGAAAATAGAAGAAGAGAAGAGGAGGAGGGTATTCAAGGTGAACAGCAGGTGTGGTGTTAACAGAGGATAATGGAGAGTATGAGTGGGGGATGATGGGTAAAATCCTTCTCTGATCCATTCCCTTAGCTCTGACCTCACTGGGGAGATGGATGAGAGAGAAAGAGAGAGCGAGGGAGATGGATGAGAGAGAAAGAGAGAGCGAGGGAGATGGATGAGAGAGAAAGAGAGAGCGAGGGAGATGGATGAGAGAGAAAGAGAGAGCGAGGGAGATGGATGAGAGAGAAAGAGAGAGGGAGGGAGATGGGTGAGAGAAGAGAGAGCAGAGGAGGACAGAGGAAGAGGGAGGGAGATGAGAAAGGAGAGAGCGAGGGAGATGGAAGGAGAGAAGGGAAAAGAGAGATGGAGTGAGGGAGAGGATGAGAGGAAGAGAGAGGGAGGGAGATGGGTGAGAGAGAAAGAGAGAGGGAGGGAGATGGATGAGAGAGAAAGAGAGAGCGAGGGAGATGGATGAGAGAGAAAGAGAGAGCGAGGGAGATGGATGAGAGAGAAAGAGAGAGCGAGGGAGATGGATGAGAGAGAAAGAGAGAGCGAGGGGAGATGGATGAGAGAGAAAGAGAGAGGGAGGGAGATGGGTGAGAGAGAAAGAGAGAGCGAGGGAGATGGATGAGAGAGAAAGAGAGAGGGAGGGAGATGGATGAGAGAGAAAGAGAGAGCGAGGGAGATGGATGAGAGAGAAAGAGAGAGCGAGGGAGATGGATGAGAGAGAAAGAGAGAGGGAGGGAGATGGGTGAGAGAGAAAGAGAGAGCGAGGGAGATGGATGAGAGAGAAAGAGAGAGCGAGGGAGATGGATGAGAGAGAAAGAGAGAGGGAGGGAGATGGTTGAGAGAGAAAGAGAGAGCGAGGGAGATGGATGAGAGAGAACGAGAGAGCGAGGGTGGGGAAAGTGGACAGGGGTAGGTTTAGAGAGACCTTGAGTTGTTACCGTCAGAATAGAATCTCTACTCAGACCAAGGATATAGAAAATAACGCAGTGGAAAGGTATCATTAAAGTTTCCTTAAAAGTGAAATTGGGTAAAGGCACACCCCACTGGGCACAGACGTCAATTCCACGTCTAATTCCACGATGTTTCCATGTAATTTCATTGAAATGTTGTGGAAACAACATTGATTCAACCAGTGTGTGCCCAGTGGGACGTTTGTGTGTGTGTGTGTGTGTGTGTGTGTGTGTGTGTGTGTGTGTGTGTGTGTGTGTGTGTGTGTGTGTGTGTGTGTGTGTGTGTGTGTGCGCGTGCATGAGTATTTCCTTCACATCTGAGAGCAATTGACTCTCAATCTCTGGCCTCATATCTATCTGCTTCTCTCCACTCTCAATCTCTGGCCTCATATCTCTCTCTAGTTCTTTGGGGTTTCTTTGTGTTTTGACTGTGTGTGTTTTGAACCTCTGTGTGTAGAATTTCTGTCCAACTAAAACGAACATCGCTCTTTCCTTCTCTCTCTCTCCCCTCTCTCTCTTCAGGCACTTCCTGTTTAAGACGTCGTCGGGGACGACCCCTCTCTTCAGTAGCTCCTCTCCCGGTTACCCTCTGACCTCTGGGACGGTCTACTCTCCGCCCCCTCGCCTATTACCCAGAAACACCTTCTCCCGCTCTGCCTTCAAGCTCAATAAGCCGTCTAAGTACTGCAGCTGGAAATGTGCTGCCGTGTCGGCCATTACTACAGCCAGCCTGCTGGCTATACTACTGTCTTACTTTATAGGTAGGTAGAGTACACAGACTCAGCCTGCTGGCTATACTACTGTCTTACTTTATAGGTAGGTAGAGTACACACACTCAGCCTGCTGGCTATACTACTGTCTTACTTTATAGGTAGGTAGAGTACACACACTCACACACACGCTCACATATAATCATGTTTGTGTTTGCTTCCCTGCTCACCTGTGGGGACCAGAATGTTGATCAATTCCTGATCAATCTGGTTTGATTGCAGTTCATCAATATCAGCAGCTGTGTTGCATGTAGCCTGGTTTGGATTTGTAACAAGGAGTCTGATTTGATACTACACCCCATGTGGCTCGTTGGCTGGCGTGGTGCTGTGGGAATCGTTGTGTGAGCATACCACTTAGTTTCTTTCAAAGCCCACAGTCACAGCATGGTGCTTGGACACATACACAGGTCTGGGAACAGATAAAGAACTCAGACACACAGAGACTCAGCAGGCCGCTGGAGCATTATCACTGATTTGAGACCAGTTTAAAGGATAGAGATATCTCTAGCAGAGCAATGGCAGGTGTATAAAGGAGATGAGCTATGGAAAGAAGATGAGAATAGATCTCTCTGTACTCTCACTGAGTTACTCTAGTAAAAGATGGAGAGAGGGAGCGTGAAAGAGAGAGAGAGAGCAGGATGGAGTGGGAAAATAAAAATCGGAGTGAGCATAAGTATGAGAGATGTGGGCAGTGAGAGAGGGTGTATTTTGGTAGTTGTGTCTTTCTCTCTCGCTTCCTAAAAGCTTTTTTTGTGTGCATGCGCTCATGTGTGTGTGTGTGTGTGTGTGTGTGTGTGTGTGTGTGTGTGTGTGTGTGTGTGTGTGTGTGTGTGTAGCGGTAGAAAAAGTACTCAAATCTCAAACCTGAGTAAGTAGAAAATGACGCAAGTAAATTACTACTTGAGTAAAAGTCTAAAAGTATTTGGTTTTAAATATACTTAAGTATCAAAGGTAAATGGAATTGCTAAAATGTACTTAAGTATCAAAAGTAAAAGTATAAATCATTTCAACTTCCTTCCTTATATTAAGCAAAGCAGACGGCACAATTGTATTTTATTTTTATTGATGGATAGCCAGGTTGCACACGCCAACACTTAGACATAATTTACAGAAAAGGCATTTGTGTTTAGTGAGTCCGCCAGATCAGAGGCAGTAGGGATGACCAGGGATGTTCTCTTGATAAGTGTGTGAATTGGACCATTTTCCTGTCCTGCTAAGCATTCAAAATGTAGTGAGTACTTTTGGGTCTCACGGAAAATGTATGGAGTAAAAAGTACATTATTTTATTACAGAATGTAGTGAAGTAAAAGTAAAAGTTGCCAAACATATAATAGTAAAGTATAGTACAGATACGCAAAAACTACTTAAGTAGTACTTTAAAGTATCTTTACTTAAGTACTTTACACCGCTGCGTGTGTGTGAGGTTATGAGGAGTCAGATGTGTTGTCGAGGCCTTTATTGCCCTATTACCCTGGAGACTAGAGTCCACAGATGGGGAAGTCGCCAAAAACGACAAAATCAGTAGAAAAAACACCCTTTCTGATTCAGACATCAGTTCTATATTTACATCCAACATGCATCAGTTCTGTATTTACATCCAACAGACATCAGTTCTATATTTACATCCAACATGCATCAGTTCTGTATTTACATCCAACATGCATCAGTTCTATATTTACATCCAACAGACATCAGTTCTGTATTTACATCCAACAGACATCAGTTCTATATTTACATCCAACATGCATCAGTTCTATATTTACATCCAACAGACATCAGTTCTGTATTTACATCCAACAGACATCAGTTCTGTATTTACATCCAACATGCATCAGTTCTGTATTTACATCCAACAGACATCAGTTCTATATTTACATCCAACAGACATCAGTTCTGTATTTACATCCAACAGACATCAGTTCTATATTTACATCCAACAGACATCAGTTCTATATTTACATCCAACAGACATCAGTTCTGTATTTACATCCAACAGACATCAGTTCTATATTTACATCCAACAGACATCAGTTCTATATTTACATCCATTATGCATCAGTTCTATATTTACATCCATTATGCATCAGTTCTATATTTAAATCCAACAGACATCAGTTCTATATTTACATCCAACATGCATCAGTTCTATATTTACATCCAACATGCATCAGTTCTATATTTACATCCAACAGACATCAGTTCTACATTTACATCCAACATGCATCAGTTCTATATTTACATCCAACATGCATCAGTTCTATATTTACATCCAACATGCATCAGTTCTATATTTACATCCAACAGACATCAGTTCTATATTTACATCCAACAGACATCAGTTTTGTATTTACATCCAACATCAGTTTTATATTTACATCCAACAGACATCAGTTCTATATTTACATCCAACAGACATCAGTTCTATATTTACATCCAACAGACATCAGTTTTATATTTACATCCAACAGACATCAGTTCTTTATTTACATCCAACAGACATCAGTTCTATATTTACATCCAACATGCATCAGTTCTATATTTACATCCAACAGACATCAGTTCTATATTTACATCCAACAGACATCAGTTCTATATTTACATCCAACAGACATCAGTTCTATATTTACATCCAACAGACATCAGTTCTATATTTACATCCATTATGCATCAGTTCTACATTTACATCCATTATGCATCAGTTCTACATTTACATCCAACAGACATCAGTTCTATATTTACATCCATTATGCATCAGTTCTATATTTACATCCAACAGACATCAGTTCTATATTTACATCCAACAGACATCAGTTCTATATTTACATCCAACATCAGTTCTATATTTACATCCAACAGACATCAGTTCTATATTTACATGAAACAGACATCAGTTCTATATTTAAATCCATCAGACATCAGTTTTGTATTTACATCCAACATCAGTTCTATATTTACATCCAACATGCATCAGTTCTATATTTACATCCAACAGACATCAGTTCTATATTTACATCCAACAGATATCAGTTCTATATTTACATCCAACAGACATCAGTTCTATATTTACATCCAACAGACATCAGTTCTATATTTACATTAAGCAGACATCAGTTCTATATTTACATCCAACAGACATCAGTTCTATATTTACATCCAACATGCATCAGTTCTATATTTACATCCAACAGACATCAGTTCTATATTTACATCCAACAGACATCAGTTCTATATTTACATCCAACAGACATCAGTTCTATATTTACATCCAACATGCATCAGTTCTATATTTAAATCCAACATGCATCAATTCTATATTTACATCCATTATGCATCAGTTCTGTATTTACATCCAACAGACATCAGTTCTATATTTACATCCAACAGACATCAGTTCTATATTTACATCCAACATGCATCAGTTCTATATTTACATCCAACATGCATCAGTTCTATATTTACATGAAACAGACATCAGTTCTATATTTACATCCAACAGACATCAGTTTTGTATTTACATCCAACATCAGTTTTATATTTACATCCAACAGACATCAGTTCTATATTTACATCCAACAGACATCAGTTCTACATTTACATCCAACAGACATCAGTTCTATATTTACATCCAACAGACATCAGTTCTACATTTACATCCAACAGACATCAGTTCTATATTTACATCCATTATGCATCAGTTCTATATTTACATCCAACATGCATCAGTTCTATATTTACATCCAACAGACATCAGTTCTATATTTACATCCAACATGCATCAGTTCTATATTTACATCCAACAGACATCAGTTCTATATTTACATCCAACAGACATCAGTTCTATATTTACATCCAACATGCATCAGTTCTATATTTACATCCAACAGACATCAGTTCTATATTTACATCCAACAGACATCAGTTCTATATTTACATCCAACAGACATCAGTTCTATATTTACATCCATTATGCATCAGTTCTACATTTACATCCATTATGCATCAGTTCTACATTTACATCCAACAGACATCAGTTCTATATTTACATCCATTATGCATCAGTTCTATATTTACATCCAACAGACATCAGTTCTATATTTACATCCAACAGACATCAGTTTTGTATTTACATCCAACATCAGTTCTATATTTACATCCAACAGACATCAGTTTTGTATTTACATCCAACATCAGTTCTATATTTACATCCAACAGATATCAGTTCTATATTTACATCCAACAGACATCAGTTCTATATTTACATGAAACAGACATCAGTTCTATATTTACATCCATCAGACATCAGTTTTGTATTTACATCCAACATCAGTTCTATATTTACATCCAACATGCATCAGTTCTATATTTACATCCAACAGACATCAGTTCTATATTTACATCCAACAGATATCAGTTCTATATTTACATCCAACAGACATCAGTTCTATATTTTCATTAAACAGACATCAGTTCTATATTTACATCCAACAGACATCAGTTCTATATTTACATCCAACATGCATCAGTTCTATATTTACATCCAACAGACATCAGTTCTATATTTACATCCAACAGACATCAGTTCTATATTTACATCCAACATGCATCAGTTCTATATTTAAATCCAACATGCATCAATTCTATATTTACATCCATTATGCATCAGTTCTATATTTACATCCAACAGAAATCAGTTCTATATTTACATCCAACAGACATCAGTTCTATATTTACATCCAACAGACATCAGTTCTACATTTACATCCAACAGACATCAGTTCGATATTTACATCCAACATGCATCAGTTCTATATTTACATCCAACAGACATCAGTTCTATATTTACATCCAACAGACATCAGTTCTATATTTACATCCAACACGCATCAGTTCTATATTTACATCCAACATACATAAGTTCTATATTTACATCCATCAGACATCAGTTCTATATTTACATCCAACATGCATCAGTTCTATATTTACATCCAACAGATATCAGTTCTATATTTACATCCAACATGCATCAGTTCTATATTTACATCCTACAGACATCAGTTCTATATTTACATCCAACAGACATCAGTTCTATATTTACATCCAAGAGACATCAGTTCTATATTTACATCCAAGAGACATCAGATCTATATTTACATGAAACAGACATCAGTTCTATATTTACATCCAACAGACATCAGTTCTATATTTACATCCAACAGACATCAGTTCTATATTTACATCCAACAGACATCAGTTCTATATTTACATCCAACATGCATCAGTTCTATATTTACATCCAACAGACATCAGTTCTATATTTACATCCAACAGACATCAGTTCTATATTTACATCCAACAGACATCAGTTCTATATTTACATCCATTATGCATCAGTTCTACATTTACATCCATTATGCATCAGTTCTACATTTACATCCAACAGACATCAGTTCTATATTTACATCCATTATGCATCAGTTCTATATTTACATCCAACAGACATCAGTTTTGTATTTACATCCAACATCAGTTCTATATTTACATCCAACAGATATCAGTTCTATATTTACATCCAACAGACATCAGTTCTATATTTACATGAAACAGACATCAGTTTTATATTTACATCCATCAGACATCAGTTTTGTATTTACATCCAACATCAGTTCTATATTTACATCCAACAGATATCAGTTCTATATTTACATCCAACAGACATCAGTTCTATATTTACATGAAACAGACATCAGTTCTATATTTACATCCAACAGACATCAGTTCTATATTTACATCCAACATGCATCAGTTCTATATTTACATCGAACAGACATCAGTTCTATATTTACATCCAACAGACATCAGTTCTACATTTACATCCAACATCAGTTCTATATTTACATGAAACAGACATCAGTTCTATATTTACATCCAACAGACATCAGTTCTATATTTACATCCAACATCAGTTCTATATTTACATCCAACATGCATCAGTTCTATATTTACATCCAACAGATATCAGTTCTATATTTACATCCAACATGCATCAGTTCTATATTTACATCCTACAGACATCAGTTCTATATTTACATCCAACAGACATCAGTTCTATATTTACATCCAAGAGACATCAGTTCTATATTTACATCCAAGAGACATCAGATCTATATTTACATGAAACAGACATCAGTTCTATATTTACATCCAACAGACATCAGTTCTATATTTACATCCAACAGACATCAGTTCTATATTTACATCCAACAGACATCAGTTCTATATTTACATCCAACATGCATCAGTTCTATATTTACATCCAACAGACATCAGTTCTATATTTACATCCAACAGACATCAGTTCTATATTTACATCCAACATGCATCAGTTCTATATTTACATCCAACAGACATCAGTTCTATATTTACATCCAACAGACATCAGTTCTATATTTACATCCAACAGACATCAGTTCTATATTTACATCCATTATGCATCAGTTCTACATTTACATCCATTATGCATCAGTTCTACATTTACATCCAACAGACATCAGTTCTATATTTACATCCATTATGCATCAGTTCTATATTTACATCCAACAGACATCAGTTCTATATTTACATCCAACAGACATCAGTTTTGTATTTACATCCAACATCAGTTCTATATTTACATCCAACAGACATCAGTTCTATATTTACATGAAACAGACATCAGTTTTATATTTACATCCATCAGACATCAGTTTTGTATTTACATCCAACATCAGTTCTATATTTACATCCAACAGATATCAGTTCTATATTTACATCCAACAGACATCAGTTCTATATTTACATGAAACAGACATCAGTTCTATATTTACATCCAACAGACATCAGTTCTATATTTACATCCAACATGCATCAGTTCTATATTTACATCCAACAGACATCAGTTCTATATTTACATCCAACAGACATCAGTTCTATATTTACATCCAACATGCATCAGTTCTATATTTAAATCCAACATGCATCAATTCTATATTTACATCCATTATGCATCAGTTCTATATTTACATCCAACAGACATCAGTCCTATATTTACATCCAACAGACATCAGTTCTATATTTACATCCAACAGACATCAGTTCTACATTTACATCCAACAGACATCAGTTCTATATTTACATCCAACAGACATCAGTTCTATATTTACATCCAACATGCATCAGTTCTATATTTACATCCAACAGACATCAGTTCTATATTTACATCCAACAGACATCAGTTCTATATTTACATCCAACAGACATCAGTTCTATATTTACATCCAACAGACATCAGTTCTATATTTACATCCATTATGCATCAGTTCTACATTTACATCCATTATGCATCAGTTCTACATTTACATCCAACAGACATCAGTTCTATATTTACATCCATTATGCATCAGTTCTATATTTACATCCAACAGACATCAGTTCTATATTTACATCCAACAGACATCAGTTCTATATTTACATCCAACATCAGTTCTATATTTACATCCAACAGACATCAGTTCTATATTTACATGAAACAGACATCAGTTCTATATTTACATCCATCAGACATCAGTTTTGTATTTACATCCAACATCAGTTCTATATTTACATCCAACATGCATCAGTTCTATATTTACATCCAACAGACATCAGTTCTATATTTACATCCAACAGATATCAGTTCTATATTTACATCCAACAGACATCAGTTCTATATTTACATTAAGCAGACATCAGTTCTATATTTACATCCAACAGACATCAGTTCTATATTTACATCCAACATGCATCAGTTCTATATTTACATCCAACAGACATCAGTTCTATATTTACATCCAACAGACATCAGTTCTATATTTACATCCAACAGACATCAGTTCTATATTTACATCCAACATGCATCAGTTCTATATTTAAATCCAACATGCATCAATTCTATATTTACATCCATTATGCATCAGTTCTGTATTTACATCCAACAGACATCAGTTCTATATTTACATCCAACAGACATCAGTTCTATATTTACATCCAACATGCATCAGTTCTATATTTACATCCAACATGCATCAGTTCTATATTTACATGAAACAGACATCAGTTCTATATTTACATCCAACAGACATCAGTTTTGTATTTACATCCAACATCAGTTTTATATTTACATCCAACAGACATCAGTTCTATATTTACATCCAACAGACATCAGTTCTACATTTACATCCAACAGACATCAGTTCTATATTTACATCCAACAGACATCAGTTCTACATTTACATCCAACAGACATCAGTTCTATATTTACATCCATTATGCATCAGTTCTATATTTACATCCAACATGCATCAGTTCTATATTTACATCCAACAGACATCAGTTCTGTATTTACATCCAACATGCATCAGTTCTATATTTACATCCAACAGACATCAGTTCTATATTTACATCCAACAGACATCAGTTCTATATTTACATCCAACATGCATCAGTTCTATATTTACATCCAACAGACATCAGTTCTATATTTACATCCAACAGACATCAGTTCTATATTTACATCCAACAGACATCAGTTCTATATTTACATCCATTATGCATCAGTTCTACATTTACATCCATTATGCATCAGTTCTACATTTACATCCAACAGACATCAGTTCTATATTTACATCCATTATGCATCAGTTCTATATTTACATCCAACAGACATCAGTTCTATATTTACATCCAACAGACATCAGTTTTGTATTTACATCCAACATCAGTTCTATATTTACATCCAACAGACATCAGTTTTGTATTTACATCCAACATCAGTTCTATATTTACATCCAACAGATATCAGTTCTATATTTACATCCAACAGACATCAGTTCTATATTTACATGAAACAGACATCAGTTCTATATTTACATCCATCAGACATCAGTTTTGTATTTACATCCAACATCAGTTCTATATTTACATCCAACATGCATCAGTTCTATATTTACATCCAACAGACATCAGTTCTATATTTACATCCAACAGATATCAGTTCTATATTTACATCCAACAGACATCAGTTCTATATTTTCATTAAACAGACATCAGTTCTATATTTACATCCAACAGACATCAGTTCTATATTTACATCCAACATGCATCAGTTCTATATTTACATCCAACAGACATCAGTTCTATATTTACATCCAACAGACATCAGTTCTATATTTACATCCAACATGCATCAGTTCTATATTTAAATCCAACATGCATCAATTCTATATTTACATCCATTATGCATCAGTTCTATATTTACATCCAACAGAAATCAGTTCTATATTTACATCCAACAGACATCAGTTCTATATTTACATCCAACAGACATCAGTTCTACATTTACATCCAACAGACATCAGTTCGATATTTACATCCAACATGCATCAGTTCTATATTTACATCCAACAGACATCAGTTCTATATTTACATCCAACAGACATCAGTTCTATATTTACATCCAACACGCATCAGTTCTATATTTACATCCAACATACATAAGTTCTATATTTACATCCATCAGACATCAGTTCTATATTTACATCCAACATGCATCAGTTCTATATTTACATCCAACAGATATCAGTTCTATATTTACATCCAACATGCATCAGTTCTATATTTACATCCTACAGACATCAGTTCTATATTTACATCCAACAGACATCAGTTCTATATTTACATCCAAGAGACATCAGTTCTATATTTACATCCAAGAGACATCAGATCTATATTTACATGAAACAGACATCAGTTCTATATTTACATCCAACAGACATCAGTTCTATATTTACATCCAACAGACATCAGTTCTATATTTACATCCAACAGACATCAGTTCTATATTTACATCCAACATGCATCAGTTCTATATTTACATCCAACAGACATCAGTTCTATATTTACATCCAACAGACATCAGTTCTATATTTACATCCAACAGACATCAGTTCTATATTTACATCCATTATGCATCAGTTCTACATTTACATCCATTATGCATCAGTTCTACATTTACATCCAACAGACATCAGTTCTATATTTACATCCATTATGCATCAGTTCTATATTTACATCCAACAGACATCAGTTCTATATTTACATCCAACAGACATCAGTTTTGTATTTACATCCAACATCAGTTCTATATTTACATCCAACAGATATCAGTTCTATATTTACATCCAACAGACATCAGTTCTATATTTACATGAAACAGACATCAGTTTTATATTTACATCCATCAGACATCAGTTTTGTATTTACATCCAACATCAGTTCTATATTTACATCCAACAGATATCAGTTCTATATTTACATCCAACAGACATCAGTTCTATATTTACATGAAACAGACATCAGTTCTATATTTACATCCAACAGACATCAGTTCTATATTTACATCCAACATGCATCAGTTCTATATTTACATCCAACAGACATCAGTTCTATATTTACATCCAACAGACATCAGTTCTACATTTACATCCAACATCAGTTCTATATTTACATGAAACAGACATCAGTTCTATATTTACATCCAACAGACATCAGTTCTATATTTACATCCAACATCAGTTCTATATTTACATCCAACATGCATCAGTTCTATATTTACATCCAACAGATATCAGTTCTATATTTACATCCAACATGCATCAGTTCTATATTTACATCCTACAGACATCAGTTCTATATTTACATCCAACAGACATCAGTTCTATATTTACATCCAAGAGACATCAGTTCTATATTTACATCCAAGAGACATCAGATCTATATTTACATGAAACAGACATCAGTTCTATATTTACATCCAACAGACATCAGTTCTATATTACATCCAACAGACATCAGTTCTATATTTACATCCAACAGACATCAGTTCTATATTTACATCCAACATGCATCAGTTCTATATTTACATCCAACAGACATCAGTTCTATATTTACATCCAACAGACATCAGTTCTATATTTACATCCAACATGCATCAGTTCTATATTTACATCCAACAGACATCAGTTCTATATTTACATCCAACAGACATCAGTTCTATATTTACATCCAACAGACATCAGTTCTATATTTACATCCATTATGCATCAGTTCTACATTTACATCCATTATGCATCAGTTCTACATTTACATCCAACAGACATCAGTTCTATATTTACATCCATTATGCATCAGTTCTATATTTACATCCAACAGACATCAGTTCTATATTTACATCCAACAGACATCAGTTTTGTATTTACATCCAACATCAGTTCTATATTTACATCCAACAGACATCAGTTCTATATTACATGAAACAGACATCAGTT
>NC_042959.1:12143848-12166348 GCF_901001165.1 Salmo trutta | reverse complement strand
TCCACCAAGCGCCAAATAAACCCTCTCTCTCCACCCAGCGCCAAACACACCCTCTCTCTCCACCCAGCGCCAAACAAACCCTCTCTCTCCACCCAGCGCCAAACACACCCTCTCTCTCCACCCAGCGCCAACACACCCTCTCTCTCCACCCAGTGCCAAACACACCCTCTCTCTCCACCCAGCGCCAACACACCCTCTCTCTCCACCTAACGCCAAACACAACCTCTCTCTCCACCGTGAGCCAAGACACCCTCTCTCTCCACCCAGCGCCAACACACCCTCTCTCTCCACCCAGCACCAACACACCCTCTCTCTCCACCCAGCGCCAACACACCCTCTCTCTCTACCCAGCGCCAAACACACCCTCTCTCTCCACCCAGCGCCAACACACCCTCTCTCTCCACCCTGAGCCAAACACACCCTCTCTCTCCACCCAGCGCCAACACACCCTCTCTCTCCACCCTGAGCCAAGACACCCTCTCTCTCCACCAAGCGCCAAACACACCCTCTCTCTCCACCCAGCGCCAACACACCCTCTCTCTCCACCCAGCGCCAACACACCCTCTCTCTCCACCCAGCACCAAACACACCCTCTCTCTCCACCCAGCGCCAAACACACCCTCTCTCTCCACCCAGCGCCAACACACCCTCTCTCTCCACCCAGCGCCAACACACCCTCTCTCTCCACCCAGCACCAAACACACCCTCTCTCTCCACCCAGCGCCAACACACCCTCTCTCTCCACCCAGCGCCAACACACCCTCTCTCTCCACCCAGCACCAAACACACCCTCTCTCTCCACCCAGCGCCAACACACCCTCTCTCTCCACCCAGCGCCAACACACCCTCTCTCTCCACCGTGAGCCAAGACACCCTCTCTCTCCACCCAGCGCCAACACACCCTCTCTCTCCACCCAGCACCAAACACACCCTCTCTCTCCACCCAGCGCCAACACACCCTCTCTCTCCACCGTGAGCCAAGACACCCTCTCTCTCCACCCAGCACCAACACACCCTCTCTCTCCACCCAGCGCCAACACACCCTCTCTCTCCACCCAGCGCCAACACACCCTCTCTCTCCACCGTGAGCCAAGACACCCTCTCTCTCCACCCAGCGCCAACACACCCTCTCTCTCCACCCAGCGCCAACACACCCTCTCTCTCCACCCAGCACCAAACACACCCTCTCTCTCCACCCAGCGCCAACACACCCTCTCTCTCCACCCAGCGCCAACACACCCTCTCTCTCCACCCAGCGCCAACACACCCTCTCTCTCCACCCTGAGCCAAACACACCCTCTCTCTCCACCCAGCACCAACACACCCTCTCTCTCCACCCAGCACCAAACACACCCTCTCTCTCCACCCAGCGCCAACACACCCTCTCTCTCCACCCAGCGCCAACACACCCTCTCTCTCCACCCTGAGCCAAACACACCCTCTCTCTCCACCCAGCACCAACACACCCTCTCTCTCCACCCAGCACCAAACACACCCTCTCTCTCCACCCAGCGCCAACACACCCTCTCTCTCCACCCAGCGCCAACACACCCTCTCTCTCCACCCAGCGCCAACACACCCTCTCTCTCCACCCAGCGCCAACACACCCTCTCTCTCCACCCAGCGCCAACACACCCTCTCTCTCCACCGTGAGCCAAGACACCCTCTCTCTCCACCCAGCGCCAACACACCCTCTCTCTCCACCCAGCGCCAACACACCCTCTCTCTCCACCCAGCACCAAACACAAATGGGAAGTCCCTGACAAGTGTACTTGTCACATCAATATAATTTGTGCTACGTTTGACATTGCAACACAATTCATAAAGACGACACAAACAACTGTGGCAACACAATAAATACAGACGACACAAACAACTGTTGAAACTTTGGGACCATTTATCTTCTCAACAAAGTTCCATTTCATTGGTCCTGTGTTTGTGTTCCACATCTCCCCCGTTATGTCTGGTGTTTCATTGATCCTGTGTTTGTGTTCCACATCTCCCCCGTTATGTCTGGTGTTTCATTGGTCCTGTGTTTGTGTTCCACATCTCCCCCGTTGTGTCTGGTGTTTCATTGGTCCTGTGTTTGTGTTCCACATCTCCCCCGTTGTGTCTGGTGTTTCATTGGTCCTGTGTTTGTGTTCCACATCTCCCCCGTTGTGTCTGGTGTTTCATTGGTCCTGTGTTTGTGTTCCACATCTCCCCCGTTGTGTCTGGTGTTTCATTGGTCCTGTGTTTGTGTTCCACATCTCCCCCGTTGTGTCTGGTGTTTCATTGGTCCTGTGTTTGTGTTCCACATCTCCCCCGTTGTGTCTGGTGTTTCATTGGTCCTGTGTTTGTGTTCCACATCTCCCCCGTTATGTCTGGTGTTTCATTGGTCCTGTGTTTGTGTTCCACATCTCCCCCGTTGTGTCTGGTGTTTCATTGGTCCTGTGTTTGTGTTCCACATCTCCCCCGTTGTGTCTGGTGTTTCATTGGTCCTGTGTTTGTGTTCCACATCTCCCCCGTTATGTCTGGTGTTTCATTGGTCCTGTGTTTGTGTTCCACATCTCCCCCGTTGTGTCTGGTGTTTCATTGGTCCTGTGTTTGTGTTCCACATCTCCCCCGTTGTGCCTGGTGTTTCATTGGTCCTGTGTTTGTGTTCCACATCTCCCCCGTTGTGCCTGGTATGTCGAAAGGGTGCGTGCACACAACACTTCCTCATTAGATTGCGTCAGTGAAGCTGGTAATTACATCATTTTTTCCCGCGGCGTATAAGAATTGTACTAGTACTGAAAAGATGAATGTCTACTATAGTCAGTGACTGCAGTAATCATTATCCATGTTGTGTCATGTGGAAATGTGTATCTATTTGTTTGATTTGATTTTTCTCAGTCTTTTTACCTGTTTATTAGGGTTGATGGTTTAGCCGGTTTTCAGATTGTCAAGAAAAAGGTCTAAATCAGGGATATTCAAATCTTATCCTACCAGGTCCAGATTACTGCTGTTCTACCTGATAATGAATTGCAAACACCTGGTGTCCCAGGTCTAAATCAAACCCTAATTAGATGGGGAAGAATAACAACAGCAGTAGAACTGGTCTAAATCGGTCCCTGATTAGATGGGGAAGAATAACAACAGCAGTAGAACTGGTCTAAATCGGTCCCTGATTAGAAGGGTAGTATAAAAACTGTCATCAAGCTCCATATTTGGATTTGAGGGGTATAAAGCCATCCTATAGGCTTCACATAATGCACTCTATACACATCTGAACATCTATACATACATCAACAGGTCAGACCCAAGGCATTGTTTGAGAGAGCTATGAGTATCTGTTCAGGGAACATGCATTCTAACTGGAGTGGACCCCAGCCTTTTATCATAGTGGTGGAATCCAAGGTAACGTTCAACAAGGCTCTGTTGGAATGTCAGAGATAACAGCCAGCCTTTGTTTATGTGGAATTGGAACACTGAGAAATCTGGAACATCTGCCATACTATTCTATCTATCACCATGGACACCAGAAAGGACCAACAGGGAGAGGAGGAGAGGAATCAAATGAAATGGTTTTATAAAGCCCTGTTTACATCAGCAGATGTCACAAAGTGCTTATACAGAAACCCAGCCTAAAACCCCAAACAGCAAGCAATGCAGAAGCGTGGTGGCTAGGAAAAACTCCCTAGAAAGGCAGGATCCTAGGAAGAAACAAAGAGAGGAACCAGGCTCTGAGGGGTGGCCAGTCCTCTTCTGGTTGTGCCAGGTGGAGATTATAAGAGTACATGGTCATTAAGGCCAGATCATTCTTCAAGATGTTCAAACGTTCATAGATGCAAATAATAATCACAGCAGTTTTCAAGGGTGCAACAGGTCAGTACCTCAGGTGTAAATGTTGGTTTTTCATAGCGGAGGAGGTAGGGAGGTAAGGGGGGGGGGGGGGGGTAAGGGAGGGGGAGAAGGGCCATGACCCCATGGTCTTTGAACATGTTCCAGAGAGCAGAGTGGTGATGACACAGACACATACACACACATGAACACCTAGTTTCTGGTCTGTCTGTCCTTTTGAAGGTGACTTGATGACTCTGTGTGATTGGCTGTCCAAACAATGGACTAATCATCTCATCATTTTGCCCTCCTGCTCTCTCTTCCCTCTCTTCTTTCTCTCTCCTCTCCCTCTTCTCCTTCACTTCCTCTGCTCTTTCAAATAAAATACAATTGTGGAATACCGTGAAATACTTTCTTACGAGCCCTTTCCCAACAATGCAGTTAAAACAATTTACAAATATATAAAAATAAAATACTAACACAAGAAAATAGCACAATGAATAACAATAACGAGGCTATATACAAGAGTAGCGGTACCGAGTCAGTGTACTGGTGTACGAGGTAGTTGTATACAGGAGTAGCGATACCGAGTCAGTGTGCTGGTGTACGAGGTAGTTGTATACAGGAGTAGCGGTACCGAGTCAGTGTGCTGGTGTACGAGGTAGTTGTATACAGGAATAGCGATACCGAGTCAGTGTGCTGGTGTACGAGGTAGTTGTATACAGGAGTAGCGGTACCGAGTCAGTGTGCTGGTGTACGAGGTAGTTGGAAACAGGAGTAGCGGTACCGAGTCAGTGTACTGGTGTACGAGGTAGTTGTATACATGAGTAGCGATACCGAGTCAGTGTGCTGGTGTACGAGGTAGTTGTATACAGGAGTAGCGGTACCGAGTCAGTGTGCTGGTGTACGAGGTAGTTGTATACAGGAGTAGCGATACCGAGTCAGTGTGCTGGTGTACGAGGTAGTTGTATACAGGAGTAGCGGTACCGAGTCAGTGTACTGGTGTACAAGGTAGTTGTATACAGGAGTAGCGATACCGAGTCAGTGTGCTGGTGTACGAGGTAGTTGTATACAGGAGTAGCGGTACCGAGTCAGTGTGCTGGTGTACGAGGTAGTTGTATACAGGAGTAGCGGTACCGAGTCAGTGTACTGGTGTACGAGGTAGTTGTATACAGGAGTAGCGATACCGAGTCAGTGTGCTGGTGTACGAGGTAGTTGTATACAGGAGTAGCTGTACCGAGTCAGTGTGCTGGTGTACGAGGTAGTTGTATACAGGAGTAGTGGTACCGAGTCAGTGTGCCGGTGTACGAGGTAGTTGTATACAGGAGTAGTGGTACCGAGTCAGTGTGCTGGTGTACGAGGTAGTTGTATACAGGAGTAGTGGTACCGAGTCAGTGTGCTGGTGTACGAGGTAGTTGTATACAGGAATAGTGGTACCGAGTCAGTGTGCTGGTGTACGAGGTAGTTGTATACAGGAATAGTGGTACCGAGTCAGTGTGCTGGTGTACGAGGTAGTTGTATACAGGAGTAGCGGTACCGAGTCAGTGTACTGGTGTACGAGGTAGTTGGGGTGATTGATTCCTGTGTGTGTTTCTCTTCTTTCGCTCTTCTTTCCTGTCTTTCCTCTTCTCTGTCTTCTCTCTCGACCTCCCCAGGGAGATATTCTGTCCGTTCCTTCTGAAAATGAATCATAGAAAACCCATTTACCGCAGGCTGCATCCTCCCTCTTCTCCCCTCTCCCTTTCCTCTTTCTCACCTTCCCTTTCTCATTTTCCCCCTCTCATCCACCTCCTCTCATTTTCTCTATCCCTATCCCATTCATCCCTCTCTCTTCTCCCTCTTCACATCTCTCTCCTTCCTCTCTCTCTCCTCTTCATACCTTATCCTTCTCTGTCTCCTTTTTCATCTCTCTCCCCTTGCTCCTTCCCTCTCTCTTTCCTTCCTTCCCTCTCCCTATCCCTCCTTCCCTCTTTCTCCTTTTTCTTCCGCTGTCCAAGGATCACACGTGTTCCAGAGCTGTCTGAGATGTGGTGTATAGCAGGTAGGGTAACTAATACATGTTGATACCAGGGTGTTGCTACGGACCACTTTGCCACAGTGAATTAAACATTAAGATGAAATAAAGCCTCATGCACCCACTGATCTATTTTTTATCAAACACTCTGCCTCGTTAGGCCTGCCTCTGATCCACCGTGTGCGTGTGTCTGTGTGTGTGTGTGTGTGTGTGTGTGTGTGTGTGTGTGTGTGTGTGTGTGTGTGTGTGTGTGTGTGTGTGTGTGTGTGTGTGTGTGTGTGTGTGTGTGTGTGTGTGTGTGAACGTGTGTGTAAAATGTGTCCTATTTTTAATAAACCTGTTGAGCCAGTCTTTACCGCAGTGTAGGAAAGGACCAAGAGTACCCTCTATTGGCCAGGGGTTCAACCTCACTCACTGACTCACTCACTGACTCACTCACTGACTCACTCACTCACTGACTCACTCACTGACTCACTCACTCACTGACTCACTCACTGACTCACTCACACACACACACACACACACACACACACACACACACACACACACACACACACACACACACCTACACACCTACACACCTACACACATACATACACACTCACACATACAAAAGACATACACACTCATTCACACATACACACACAACACACATACACACACATACACACACAAACACACTCACTCACACATACACACACACAACACACATTCACAAACACACACACATACACACTCACTCACACATACAAAACACATACACACTCACTCACTCACTCACTCACTCACACATACACACACACAACACATACACTTGCTTACGTGTGTGATTGCCATCAGAATTTGTTTTCTATATTTTTATCTTCTATGGGCTAGCGTCCCACCTGCGGGACACAGCCAGTGAAATATCAGGGCGGCAAATTCAAAACAACAAAATGTCATAATTCAAATTTCTCAAACATACAACTATTTTACACCATTTTAAAGATACACCTCTTCTTAATCCAACCACATTGTCCGATTTCAGAAAGGCTTTACGGCAAAAGCATAAAGTTAGATTATGTTAGGACAGTGCCAACACAAGAAAAACCACACAGCCATTTTCCAAGCAGGAGAGGGGTCACAAAAAACAGAAATACAGGTAAAATGAAGCACTAACCTTTGACGATCTTCATCAGATGACACTCCTAGGACTCAATGTTACACAATACATGTATGTTTTGTTCGATAAAGTTCATATTTATATCCAAAAACCCCATTTTACATTTGCGAGTGATGTTCAGAAAATATTTTGCCTCCAAAACTGCCGGTGAATCAGCACAACAATTTACAAAAATACTCATCATAAACGTTGATAAAATATTAAACCGTTATTCAAAGAATTATAGATAAACATCTCCTTAATACCTGTTGAGGCCACGGGTTAGCAATGAACCCTGAGACGGGATTGCTAGCAAGGCTGGAAATTCAAAACATCAAAAATCTAATAATTTCAATTTCTCAAACAATCAACTATTTTACACCATTTAAAAGATAAACATCTCCTTAATCTAACCACATTGTCCGATTTTCAAAGAGGCTTTACGGCAAAAGCATAAAGTTAGATTATGTTAGGACAGTACATAGCCACAAAAGTACAAACATCCATTTTCAATTCAAGGTCAGGCGTCACCAAAAGCAGAAACCAGCTAAAATTATGCACCAACCTTTGACAATCTCCATCAGATGACACTCCTAGGACATTATGTTATACAATACATTCATTTTTTGTTCCATTAAGTTCATATTTATATCCAAAAACCGCATTTTACAGTAGCTGTGAAATTCTGATTTTTTTCTTCTCTGAAATGCTTCCGGTGAACAACGTTACAATTTTCAAAATTACTATTCGAAAACATTGGTAAATTATAATATTGTCATTCAAATAATTATAGTTTAACATTTCGTAAATGATACTGTCTTGCCAGATTTCAAAATAACTTTACTGGGAAATCACAAGTTGCAATAAACCAGGTGCTGTGCTAAGAACAATAAGCTAGCCTAATTAGCTTAGCATCATCTTGTAACCATGTAATATCAATAATACTATTGTCAATAATCCATTACCTTTGATTATCTTCATCCATTGGCAGTTCCAGGAATTCCAGGTCCACAACAAATGTGGTTTCTTTTGACAAAGTTCATAATTGATGTCCAAAGAACTCCAAGTTGTTCCATGTTGTTAGCGCTTCGGTGGCTACTAAAAAGTAGCGCGGGGGGGTGTGTGAAGTCACGGCAAAAAGTTAAAAAAGTTACAAAAATAATCTATTTATGTTTGTTCAAACATGTCAAACGTTGTTTAGCATCAATCTTTAGAGCCATTTTTAACGTGAAACATCAGTAATGTTTCAACCCGACCTCACCTGTGTCTAGAAAAACGTTTTTGAAAAATGTCCCGTGTCTCATGATTGCGCAGGTGCAGGCCATAATGGAAGTGACGACATCCCACGGACGTCAACTTCAATGCATTCTTATTTGCTCCCTGTTAATCATAGAAGCTTCAAACAACTTTATAAAGATCGCTGACATCTAGTGGAATCCGTAGGAGTTGCGAACTGAATCCTTTCTCACTATGGTATCTAATAAACAATGACACTAAATAGTACAGCCACAAAATTCTCATTTTTTTTAAATCTATTTTTCTCAGGTTTTTGCCTGCAATATGAGTTTTGTTATACTTACAGACACCATTCAAACTGTTTTAGAAAATTCAGAGTGTTTTCTATCCGAATGTGTTAATAATATGCATATCCTAGCTTCTGAGTTGGTGTAGGAGGCAGTTAAAAATGGGCACGTATTTTTTTCAAAATGCTCAATACTGCCACCGTGGCCCGTAGAGGTTAATGTGACAGATTTCAAAAAAGCTTCACAGGGAAAGCACACTTTGCAAAAATCAGGCAATACAGATACCCGCCATTTTGGAGTCATCTAAAATCATAAATAGCATTATAAATATTCACTTACCTTTGATGATCTTCATCAGAAGGCACTTCCAGGAATCCCAGGTCCACAATAAATGTTGTTTTGTTCGATAAAGTCCATAATTTATGTCCAAATACCTCCTTGTTGTTTGCGCGTTCAGTAAGCTACTCCAAATGTAGGAAGCGCACCGAAAATTTCACAACGAAAAGTCAAAAAAGTTATATTTACGTTCGTAGAAACATGTCAAACGTTGTATAGCATCAATCTTTAGGGCCTTTTTAACATAAAACTTCAATAATATTCCTACCGGACGATTCCAATGTCTTGAAAAACGTTATGGAACACAGCTACCTCATCACGTGAATGTGCGCCAATGAACTCATGTCATTTTCTGAGTCACCAACTTCCCGGCCTTCTTGTTCACTCTCTGTTCACTGCAAAAGCCTGAAACTAGGTTCTAAAGACTGTTGTCATCTAGTGGAAGCCTTAGGAAGTGCAAAATGAACCCTAAGTCATTGTGTATTAGATAGGCAATGACTTGAAAAAACTACAAGCATCAGATTTCCCACTTCCTGGTTGGATTTTTCTCAGGTTTTTGCCCGCCATATGAGTTCTGTTATACTCACAGACATCATTCAAACAGTTTTAGAAACTTCAGAGTGTTTTCTATCCAATTCTACTAATAACATGCAAATATTTGACTCTGATTTCGATCCGAAATCGAAAATACTGCCCCCTATACCTTAAAAGTTATCTAACAGACAAAATACATGAAAATATGACTTAAAGAGAGAGGGAAGAGGATGAAGGAAAGGGAAGAGGATGAAGGAAAGGGAAGAGGATGAAGGAAAGGGAAGAGGATGAAGGAAAGGGAAGAGGATGAAGGAAAGGGAAGAGGATGAAGGAGAGGGAAGGGGAAGGGGATGAAGGAAAGGGAAGGGGAAGGGGAAGGGGATGAAGGAAAGGGAAGGGGATGAAGGAGAGGGAAGGGGATGAAGGAGAGGGAAGGGGATGAAGGAAAGGGAAGGGGATGAAGGAGAGGGAAGAGGATGAAGGAGAGGGAAGAGGATGAAGGAGAGGGAAGAGGATAAAGGAGAGGGAAGAGGATGAAGGAGAGGGAAGAGGATAAAGGAGAGGGAAGAGGATGAAGGAGAGGGAAGAGGATAAAGGAAAGGGAAGAGGATGAAGGAGAGGGAAGAGGATGAAGGAAAGGGAAGGGGATGAAGGAGAGGGAAGAGGATGAAGGAGAGGGAAGAGGATGAAGGAGAGGGAAGAGGATAAAGGAAAGGGAAGAGGATGAAGGAGAGGGAAGAGGATGAAGGAGAGGGAAGGGGATGAAGGAGAGGGAAGAGGATGAAGGAAAGGGAAGAGGATGAAGGAAAGGGAAGGGGATGAAGGAGAGGGGGGTGAAGGAGAGGGAAGAGGATGAAGGAGAGGGAAGAGGATGAAGGAAAGGGAAGGGGATGAAGGAGAGGGGGGTGAAGGAGAGGGAAGGGGATGAAGGAAAGGGAAGAGGATGAAGGAAAGGGAAGGGGATGAAGGAGAGGGGGGTGAAGGAGAGGGAAGGGGATGAAGGAGAGGGAAGAGGATGGAGGAGAGGGAAGAGGATGAAGGAGAGGGAAGGGGATGAAGGAGAGGGAAGGGGATGGAGGAGAGGGAAGAGGATGAAGGAGAGGGAAGAGGATGAAGGAGAGGGAAGAGGATGAAGGAGAGGGAAGGGGATGAAGGAGAGGGAAGAGGATGGACGGCAGCAGAGGGACCAGAGAAAGAAAGAATGAGAGAATGAGAGTGAGAGAGGGCATTGGTTCTTCCTGTAGAAACGCCTGTTCTTTTCTCTTGCTCTCTCTCTCACTCTTTCGCACTCTCTCTTGGCGGTGGGGTGACAAATAAAAGAGCTGACAGTGGAGGCCACGTAGCACCTGCGGTGTCAGCGCTTTCCTTTGACCAGGACCGAGGGAGGGACGGAGGGTAGGAGCGGGGGAGACGGAGGGAGTAAGATTCACCCTTGCGGGACAACCCCTAAACCTTACACCTACCCCTCTATTAGCTACATCTGTCTCCCATCTCTCTCTGTCTCTCTGTCTCTCTCTAAATTCAATTCAAAGGGGCTTTATTGGCATGGGAAACATACACTAAATGACCAAAAGTATGTGGACACCTGCTTGTCGAACATTTTATTCCAAAATCATGGGTATTAATATGGAGTCAGTCCCCTTTGCTGCTAAAACAGCCTCCACTCTTCTGGGAAGGCTTTCCACTAGATGTTGGAACATTGTTGCATGGACTTGCTTCCATTCAGCCACAAGAGCTTTAATGAGGTCAGGCACTGATGTTGGGTGATTAGGCCTGGCTCGCAGTCGGCGTTCCAATTCATCCCAAAGGTGTTCGATGGGGTTGAGGTCAGGACTCTGTCGGCCAGTCAAGTTCTTCCACACCAATCTCGACAAACTATTTCTGTATGGACCTCACTTTGTGCACAGGCTTTACACCACTCCAGCCGATGCTTGGCATTGCATATGGGGATCTTAGGCTTGTGTGCGGCTGCTCGGCCATGGAAACCCATTTCATGAAGCTCCCGACGAACAGTTCTTGTGTTGATGTTGCTTCCAGAGGCAGTTTGGAACTCGGTAGAGAGTGTTGCAACCGTGGACAGACGATTGTTACGTGCATCAGCACTTGTTGGTTCCATTCTGTGAGCTTGTGTGGCCTACCACTTCGCAGCTGAGCCATTGTTGCTCCTAGCCGTTTCCCCTTCACAAAAACAGCACTTACAGTTGATGGGAACAGCTCTAGCAGGGCAGAAATTTGATGAACTGACTTGTTAGAAAGGTGGCATCCTATGACGGTGCCACGTTGAAAGTTACTGAGCTCTTCAGTAAGGCCAATCTAATGCAAATGTTTGTCTATGGAGATTGCATGGCTGTGTGCTCAATTTTATACACCTGTCAGCAACGGGTGTGGCTGAAATAGCCGAATAAACTCATTTGAAGGGGTGTGCACATACTTTTGTATATATAGTGTATGTTTAAAGTGCCAAAGCAAGTTCAATATCAACAAAAACCTATTCCAAATGAACTGTAAACCTTGCACTCAAAAAGATAAAGACAATTCAAGTGTTAAATTAGCAGCTATGTGTTTTAGCAATATTGTAGTACGAAATAAACAGATAAATACTGGTGTTATTTACAGTGTTGTTTGTGCTCCACTGGCTGCCCTTTTCTCATGGTAATGGGCCACAAATCTAGGAGATATGGGAGTTTATCAATGTTTGATTTGTTTTAAAATTCTTTGTGAGACTGTGTGATCTTGGGATTAGGGTTAGAGTTAGAATTAGGGTTAGGAGTCAGGGTTAGGTTTAGTTTTAGGGGTTAAGGTTAGGTTAAAGTTAGGGTTAGGGAAAATATCATTTTGAATGGGAATTAATTGTTTGGTCCCCACAAGGATAGTACAACAAACGTGTGTGTATGTGTGTGCGTGTGTGTGTGTCCATAAATGTGTGTGTAAGACAATGTCTCTCATGACTGAGTCGTGGCTGAACGAAGACATGGATAATATACAGTTGGTTGGGTTTTCGGTGCATCAGCAAGACAGAACAGCAACCTTCGGTAAGACTAGGGGTGGCAAAGCTTCAATACAGGACTAAGACTGAATCCTACTACACCGGCTCTGACGCTTGTCGGATGTGGCACCACAGGGATTGCAAGCTATTACAGATTACAAAGGGAAACCCAGCCGAGAGCTGCCCAGTGAGCCTACCAGATGAGCTAAATGCCTTCTATGCTCGCTTCGAGACAAGCACCACTGAACCATGCAATAGAGCACCAGCTATTCTGGAAGACTGTGTAGTCATGCTCTCCGTAGCCGATGTGAGTAAAACCTTTAAACAGATCAACATTCACAAGGCCGCAGGGCCAGACGGATTACCAGGACGCATTCTCAGAGCATGCGCTGACCAACTGGCAAGTGTCTTCACTGACATTTTCAACCTGTCCCTGACCGAGTCTGTAATACCTACATGTTTCAAACAGACCACCATAGTCCCTGTCCACAGATGATGCAATCTCTATTGCACTCCACACTGCCCTTCCCTACCTGAACAAAAGGAACACCTACGTGAGAATGCTGTTCGTTGACTACAGCTCAGCCTTCAACACCATAGTGCCCTCAAAGCTCATCACTAAGCTAAGGACCCTGGGACTAAACAACTCCCTCTGCAACTGGATCCTGGACTTGCTGATGGGCCGCCACTAGGTGGTAAGGGTAGGCAACAACACATCTGCCACACTGATCCTCAACATGGGGGGCTCCCTTATGGGTGCGTGCTTAGTCCCCTCCTGTACTCCCTGTTCACCCATGTCTGCGTGGCCACGCACGACTCCAACACCATCATTAAGTTTGCCAATGACACAACAGTGGTAGGCCTGATCACCGACAATGATGAGACAGCCTATAGGGAGGAGGTCAGAGACCTGGAAGTGTGGTGCCAGGACAACAATCACTCCCTCAAAGTGAGCAAGACAACGGAGCTGATCGTGGACAACAGGAAAAGGAGGGCCGAGCACGCCCCCATTCAGATCGATGGGGCTGCAGTGGAGCAGATCGATAGCTTCAAGTTCCTTGGTGTCCACATTACAAACAAACTATCATGGTCCAAACACACCAAAACAGTCGTGAAGAGGGCATGACAAAGCCTATTCCCCCTCAGGAGACTGAAATGATTTGGAATGGGTCCTCAGATCCTCAAAAAGTTCTACAGCTGCACCATTGAGAGCATCCTGACTAGTTGCATCACTGCCTGGCTTGGCAATTGCTCGGCATCCGACCGCAAGGCACTACAGAGGGTAGTGCAGGTAATGTGTATGGCTCAGTACATCAAATTGTCAAAGACTCCAGCCACTCAGGTCATAGAATTTTCTCTCTGCTTCCACACGGCAAGCGGTACCTTTGTTATGTCCAAAAGGCTTGTTAACAGCTTCTACCCCCAAGCCATAAGACTGCTAAACAGTTAATCAAATGGCTACCCAGACTATTTGCATTGACCCTCTTTTTTACATTGCTGCTAGTCGCTGTTTATTATCTATTCATAGTCACTTTACCCCTACCTACATGTACATACTACCTCAATTACCTCAACTAACCCGTACCCCCGCAAATTGACCCCATGGACCCCATGGAATACAGCCTTGTTATTGTTATTTTATTGTGTTACTTTTTTTTAGTTTAGTTTATTTATTTATTTATTTATTTAAATGTAGCAATTATTTTCTTACTTAAAAAAAACCCTGATGTATTGCTGATTTGATTTGAAAGGGTTGAGATGTGCAGAATGAATGTAAGCATCCTGTCCCATCACTCTGTGGTGACAGGATCCAGTTGCAGATGGAGTTGTTTAGTCCCAGGGAGAATGGGACAGGTAGTCAAGATGGGGCAGGTAGTGAGAATGGGACAATCAGTGAGAATGGGACAGGTTTTGAGAATGGGACAGGTAGTCATGATGGGACAGGTAGTCAGGATTGGACGGGTAGTGAGAATGGGACAGGTAGTCAGGGTGGGACAGGTAGTGAGGATGGGACAGGTGGTCAAGATGGGACAAGTAATGGGGATGGGACAGGCAGTCAGGATGGGAAAGGTAGTCAGGATGGGACAGGTAGTGAGAATGGGACAGGTAGTGAGGATTGGACAGGTTGTCAAGATGGGACAAGTAGTGAGGATGGGACAGGTAGTCAGGATCGGGCAGGTAGTCAGGATGGGACAGGTAGTCAGGATGGGACAGGCAGTGAGAATGGGACAAGGTGTGAGAATGGGACAGGTAGTCAGGGTGGGGCAGGTAGTGAGAATGGGACAGGTAGTGAGGATGGGACAGGCAATGAGGATGGGACAGGTAGTCAAGATGGGAAAGGTAGTCAGGATGGGATAGGTATTTAGAATGGGACAGGTAGTGAGAATGGGACAGGTAGTGAGGATGGGACAGGCAATGAGGATGGGACAGGTAGTCACGATGGGACAAGTAGTGAGGATGGGACAGGTAATCAAGATGGGACAAGTAGTGAGGATGGGACAGGTAGTGAGGATGGGAAAGGTAGTCAGGATGGGACAGGTATTTAGAATGGGACAGGTAGTGAGAATGGGACAAGGCATGGGAATGGGACAGGTTGTCAGGATGGGACAGGTAGTGTGGGTGGGACAGGTAGCCAGGATGGGACAGGTAGTTAGAATGGGACAAGGTGTGAGAATGGGACAGGTAGTCAGGATCGGGCAGGTAGTGAGAATGGGACAGGTAATCAGGATGGGACAGGTAGTTAGAATGGGACAAGGTGTGAGAATGGGACAGGTAGTCAGGATGGGACAGGTGTTCAGGATCGGGCAGGTAGTGAGAATGGGACAGGTAGTCAGGATGGGACAGGTAGTCAGGATGGGACAGGTAGTTAGAATGGGACAAGGTGTGAGAATGGGACAGGTAGTCAGGATGGAAAAGGTAGTGAGGATGGGACAGGGGTTCAATACACACGTAATGAGTATGCCTATAGTGGTCAACACATCCTTCGACCGCACGTGACCATACTCCTACCATAAACACATAGTTCCTGGTAGCACTGTCCACACACACACACACTGACACACACCCTCACACTCCTTTGGTGAACGGACAATAACGGATAGCAATATGAATCAGCAACGCCCGTGCCCTTCCCAAATCTGCGTAACACTCAAATGCTTTCCTTGTCTGTTTATTTCCTCTGAACTTCAATTAATTGATTTCAGTTCCTTTTTCTTCCTTTGTGAGAAAGTTGCTTGGCAGGGACTTCAAAAGAACAAGGGAGCCAGAGAGAGAGAGAAAAAATGAAGAGCTGACAAACTCATCCACCAGCACAATAACACAACAGAACACAAAGGAGGGGAAGAGCGAGAGAACGAAAGAGGCAGAGTTTTCTTTTCATCTGTTACTTGCTCACTGTGAGCTTGTGCCAAGACTCCCAAACAGAGACTGGTATCCTGTCTGGGGAGGGAGGGAGGGAGGGAGGGAGGGAGGGAAAATAAAGTGAGACAGGTAAAGAAAAGTATGCCTGTTACTTTCTAATCTCTTCTAGGTCAGTACGATCTGTGCAATTTCTATCTGCCTGAAAATGAAATAACAAATACTCCTCCCCCCTACTCCCCCCTCTCGTCCCCCTCTCCTCCCCCCTGTCTAGCCATTAACCTGTTGGATCTGACGTGGCACCTGCAGCCCTCTGAAGGCCCTGTGTTGAACAACGGTCTGAGTACTGCAGGTCTAGCTGTCAACAGTGATGTGGCCACACTGCCCTCTGGAGGCAGAGGTGAGAACTACGACACTATAGCACCCACAACACACCTGCCGGCACAACTAGAAGACTATTCTTCTTCTAGCATTGTACTGTAGTTCTATTGGGCAGACGTACATAGTTCAGAATTCATTTTCCCAGAATGCAAACTTTCAATGTTTTAATGGTTTTGCTATGTGATTACTGCTTACTGACATTGTGATGATCCTCTCCTCCTCTCCTCTCTTCAACTCTCTTTTCCCTCTCCTCTCCTCTCCTCTCCTCTCCTCTCCTCTCCTCTCTCTCTCCTCTCCTCTCCCATAGCTCCATGGCCAGGTCCTAACAGCAGTATAGAGAGTGGGGATGTGGAGGTGGGGAGGAGGGTGAGTCAGGAGATTCCTCCAGGGATGTTCTGGAGGTCTCTGCTTCACCTGGCCCAGCCGCAGTTCCTCAAGTTCAACATCTCCCTGGGGAAAGATGCTCTGTTCGGAGTCTACATCCGCAAGGGCCTGCCCCCCTCACACGCACAGGTAGACTGTCATAACACACACCTGGGTTGGGGTCAATTCGAATTGAAGGCAGTCAATTCAGGAAGTGATTTGAATTTAAAATTGAATATAACATTTTAAAAAATGGAAAAACAGTAATAAATATCTTCTACTTGTTTATTAAGTCGTTGTAAATAGATTACATTTTTTGAGTTATTGAATTAGAATTTCAGTTTACTTCCTGAATTGACACACACCAATACACACACACCAGCACACACACCAATACACTCACAACACACACATACTGTATGCACCACATACACAGTTACACAAAACTGGACTGCACTCACACTTACAGTATACACACACTTATGGAATTGAATTGACTTCCTGGTCTGAGCTTCCTGAAAGTGTTATTGTCTTTCCTCCTGCAGTATGACTACATGGAGCGCTTGGACGGTAAAGAGAAGTGGAGTGTTGTTGAGTCTCCTCGAGAACGTCGCAGCATCCAGACTGTGGTTCTAAACGAAGCAGTGTTTGTTCAGTACCTGGACCCGGGAGCATGGCATCTAGCCTTCTACAATGACGGACGAGAAAGAGAGACCGTCTCCTTCAACACTGCTATAATGGGTAAGAGAGAGAGAGAGAGAGGGGGAGAGAGAGCAAGAGAGAGAGAGAGAGAGGAGAGAGAGAGGGAGGGGCAGAGAGAGAGATAGAGAGATGGGGAGGGGAGGGAGAGGGAGGGGGGATGGAGAGAAAACGAGAGGGGGAGAGAGAGAGAGAAAGAGAGAGAGGTCTCCTTCAATACTGCTGTAATGGGTTAGAAGAGAGAAAGAAGGGAGAGAGGGGGAGGGAGAGAGAGAGAGAGAGAGTGGAGAGAGTATATATAACTTTCACTTCAAGAGCAGCAGTTAAACTCCACCCAATCCTACTCTCACGGCTAGCCTGCCAACTCCTGTGGAGAGAGTGAGGGATGGAGTGAAGGAGGTAGGGGAGAGTAGGTTTGAGTTAAGTAAGGTATCGTGCTGAGAGAGGGAAGGGGCGAAATGTCGAGGGAAAGAGGGAAGTGGAGAGAGTGGAGAGAGTAAATGGGGTGGAGAGAGAGAGGAATGGAGAGAGTGGAGAGAGTAAATGGGGTGGAGAGAGAGAGGGATGGAGAGAGTGGAGAGAGTAAATGGGGTGGAGAGAGAGGGGTGGAGAGAGTGGAGAGAGTAAGAGGGATAGAGAGAGTGGAGAGAGTAAATGGGGTGGAGAGAGAGAGGGGTGGAGAGAGTGGAGAGAGTAAATGGGGTGGAGAGAGTGGAGAGAGAAAATGGGGTGGAGAGAGAGAGGGGTGGAGAGAGTGGAGAGAGTGAGAGGGGTGGAGAGAGTGGAGAGAGTAAATGGGGTGGAGAGAGAGGGGTGGAGAGAGTAAATCGGGTGGAGAGAGAGAGGGATGAGAGAGTGGAGAGAGTAAATTGGGTGGAGAGAGAGAGAGAGAGGGATGGAGAGAGTGGAGAGAGTAAATGGGGTGGAGAGAGAGAAGGGTGGAGAGAGTGGAGAGAGTAAATGTGGTGGAGAGAGAGAGGTAAGTGGAGAGAGTGAAAACCTCAAAACCTCCTATTCGTGTCCAAACCTGTTCTCCTCACACAAACCACTTAGACATGGGTAGAGTGCTGAAAATACACAAACACACAAACACAAAGGTAGAATGTGGAGAGGAACACATGCACATGAATAAAGTATTGATGACCCTGGAGAGAAACATGATTTAGATAGACGGATGGATGGATGGATGGATTGTACTACATGTAAGAGGAACAGTGGAAGAAACATACCTGCTGATGGTTTATGAGTTTGCTGTAAGAACATGAAATATGAACAATATGAATGAATTGTTGTGTTGTTGAACTAAATGACTACAGGCTGGAGTTTGGCACTCTTCTCTCAATCTGTCTTTATTTCCCTCTTATCCAATCTATCTCCTTCTTTCTTTTATTTCTCTCTCTCTCTTCTCCCTTTACAGACTCGGTACAGGAGTGTCCCCGTAATTGTCATAGCAACGGAGAGTGTGTGTCTGGTGTGTGTCACTGCTTCCCTGGGTTCCATGGCATGGACTGCTCCAAAGGTAGACACACAGACTCACACACTCAGGATAGTGTGCAGCTTGGGGCTGTGTAGAGACAGAACTGTGATACATGGCAGTTTAAAGCCAACATGTCTCTTAGTTCACCTGGGGAAGAAGACTGTTCACTGATTAATAGTTTAGTTACCTCTCTGTGTAATTACTCTACATGTCACTGTTGCTCTCTCTCTCTCTCTCTACCGCTCACACATACACACACACACACACCCTCATGACCCTCAGACAGACTGTTATGTACTCTGCTATGACCATCAGACATACTGTTATTTACTCTGCTATGACCATCAGACATACTGTTATTTACTCTGCTATGACCAACATACATACTGTTATTTACTCTGCTATGACCATCAGACATACTGTTATTTACTCTGCTATGACCATCAGACATACTGTTATTTACTCTGCTATGACCATCAGACATTGTTATTTACTCTGCTATGACCAACATACATACTGTTATTTACTCTGCTATGACCATCAGACATACTGTTATTTACTCTGCTATGACCATCAGACATACTGTTATTTACTCTGCTATGACCATCAGAAATACTGTTATTTACTCTGCTATGACCAACATACATACTGTTATTTACTCTGCTATGACCATCAGACATACTGTTATTTACTCTGCTATGACCATCAGTCATACTGTTATTTACGCTGCTATGACCATCAGACATTGTTATTTACTCTGCTATGACCAACATACATACTGTTATTTACTCTGCTATGACCATCAGACATACTGTTATTTACTCTGCTATGACCATCAGACATACTGTTATTTACTCTGCTATGACCATCAGACATTGTTATTTACTCTGCTATGACCATCAGACATACTGTTATTTACTCTGCTATGACCATCAGACATACTGTTATTTACTCTGCTATGACCAACATACATACTGTTATTTACTCTGCTATGACCATCAGACATACTGTTATTTACTCTGCTATGACCATCAGACATACTGTTATTTACTCTGCTATGACCATCAGACATACTGTTATTTACTCTGCTATGACCATCAGACATACTGTTATTTACTCTGCTATGACCATCAGACATACTGTTATTTACTCTGCTATGACCATCAAACATACTGTTATTTACTCTGCTATGACCATCAGACATACTGTTTATTTACTCTGCTATTACCATCAGACATACTGTTATTTACTCTGCTATGACCATCAAACATACTGTTATTTACTCTGCTATGACCATCAGACATACTGTTCTCTGACCACCTCTTTATACCTTTTTCCTTTTCTTCTATACATTATATCTTTCCTTCTCCACCCTCTCTTTTTCTCTCTCCCTTTCCCTATTTCTCTCTCCCTCTTTTTCTCTCCTTTCTCTCTCTATTTCTCCCTCTCTCCCTCTCTCCCTCTCTCTCTGTCTCCAGAGGCGTGTCCAGTGCTGTGTAGTGGTAATGGTCAGTATGATAAGGGATCCTGCATCTGCTACAGTGGATGGAAGGGAGCAGAGTGTGCCGTCCCCACCACCCACTGTATTGACCCTCTCTGTAGTGGACATGGGACCTGCACTGACGGGACCTGTGTCTGCTCCCTGGGGTACAAGGGAGACAACTGTGCCAAAGGTGAGGGGAGGGAGTGTGTGTTTGGGGTCGGGTGGGTTGGTGGGGGTGTGTGAGGAGGGGTAGTGTGTGTCAGGGAGTGTGTGATGGAATGGAAGATGTATAGTGTGTAGCTCCTTACACTCAACAATCACATCACACACACACAGACACACAAACACACAGAGCAGTTATCAGCAGCCTCCAGTCCCAGCTCGTCATAGCGTCCTCTGCCTCCCCAGTGGTCCCGTTGTGTTTCTCTATAAACAGATGAAGGATGGAGGAGCAGCCAGATACATCACGTCTGATTAAGTGATTATCACTGTTCTATTGATCCTGTTAAGACGGATCAGCCTGCTACACATTAACTCTGGAGATCTAGAGAGATAAAGGGAGGGAGAGAGAGAGAGATGGGAAGAGAGGGAGGGAGGGAGTGAAATAAGAGAGAGAGGGTAGAGAGAGAGCAGGGGAGAGAGGGTGAGAGAGAGAGAAGGGTATAGGGAGAGGGAGAGAGGGGTAGAGGGAAAGAGAGAGAGGGAAAGAGGGAGAGAGAGAGAGAGAAAGAGAAAGAGGGAGGGAGGGCCCCTTAAATTGAAATTGAAATTGAGAGCTTGAGATCTGAAGAGGTGAGGGAGAGGACAGGTTGAGATCTGAAGAGGTGAGGGGGAGGACAGGTTGAGGTCTGAAGAGGTGAGGGAGAGGACAGGTTGAGATCTGAAGAGGTGAGGGAGAGGACAGGTTGAGATCTGAAGAGGTGAGGGGGAGGACAGGTTGAGGTCTGAAGAGGTGAGGGAGAGGACAGGTTGAGATCTGAAGAGGTGAGGGAGAGGACAGGTTGAGATCTGAAGAGGTGAGGGGGAGGACAGGTTGAGGTCTGAAGAGGTGAGGGAGAGGACAGGTTGAGATCTGAAGAGGTGAGGGAGAGGACAGGTTGAGATCTGAAGAGGTGAGGGGGAGGACAGGTTGAGATCTGAAGAGGTGAGGGAGAGGACAGGTTGAGATCTGAAGAGGTGAGGGAGAGGACAGGTTGAGATCTGAAGAGGTGAGGGAGAGGACAGGTTGAGATCTGAAGAGGTGAGGGGGAGGACAGGTTGAGATCTGAAGAGGTGAGGGAGAGGACAGGTTGAGATCTGAAGAGGTGAGGGAGAGGACAGGTTGAGCTCTGAAGAGGTGAGGGAGAGGATAGGTTGAGATCTGAAGAGGTGAGGGAGAGGACAGGTTGAGATCTGAAGAGGTGAGGGAGAGGACAGGTTGAGATCTGAAGAGGTGAGGGAGAGGACAGGTTGAGGTCTGAAGAGGTGAGGGGGAGGACAGGTTGTGAGCTGAAGAGGTGAGGGAGAGGACAGGTTGAGATCTGAAGAGGTGAGGGAGAGGACAGGTGAGCGGAAAGACAGAAAGAAAGTGAGTGAAGATGCGATCATAAGGTCATGATAGAGAAGAAAAGAGGTAGATGAAAAGAGAGAGAGAGAGAGAGAGAGAGAGAGAGAGAGAGAGAAGGGACATATAGAAGCAGAGCCACAGAGGAGGGCAGAGAACAGGGTCAGCATTTTCCTCCACTCTTCATTTACCCCATCCGTTCCCCCTCTGTTTCTTATCCACCTTTTTCCCCTTCTCTCTCTCTTAAATGTGATATCCATCACGCCCGAGTCACTCAAACAATTTACCTGAAGTGGCGATGACACATAAATCTATACGTGTGACCCTCCATTTCTGCCTCGCCAACAGAATGGAGCGCCCAGACAGCAGCGTGTGAAAATGAGTGGGGAGGGAGCGCTGGGGGAGGAGGGGAAGGGGAGAGAGTGGGTAGTCAGCAGAGGGAAAGGGGGATTGGAGGAGAGAGGGAGAGGTAAAGAAGCAGGAAGAGAGAGGGGGAGTTGTCGAAAAGAGGGAGTTAGGGGGATTTGGGGAATGAGAGGAGGAGGACAGGAGGAGGAGGGGAGTGGGGGCTTATAGTTTGCCAGGAGGGGGTAATTTGTCAAATTGGTTTTCACTCACTGTTCATACTCACATCTGCCTGTCAGCCAGTCTGCCAATATCAGATTATCCCCAGTGCATTAGCACACACACACTAAGATACAGGGAAGGTTATATGTGAGGAAACGCAGCCTACTGAGTGAAAAGTATTGACTTATTAAATGCCTGTGAAAGGCTGTGTGAAGACAATTACTAACGTGTATCACGAGATGCTGCAAAAATCACGAGATGCTGCAGAAATCAGATGAAGGAAACCGAACGCTAG